>NC_040913.2:2420684-2543918 GCF_004126475.2 Phyllostomus discolor | reverse complement strand
CCCTGCGTCACATTTAGGGGCTGGGCTGAGCAGTTTCTCGGACTCTCCTGGTTGTGGGTGAGCTGGGCAGTTTTGAGGAGCACTGGACGTACTTGGTGGAATGTCCTTCACTGGTATTCGCCTGATGTTCCTTCGGGGTTCTCCCGGGGCCGTGAGGTTCTGAGCAGCGAGGCCACAGGAGTAGGTACACCCTGTACCCATCGTATCAACAGGTCGTGCTACCAGCTTGACTTCTGCTGTCGACACTGACCTTGACTCACTGGCGGATGGAGTGTTTGTCAGCCTTACCCACTGAAACGTCTCTCCTTCCCCACCGCCCCCTTGGGCAGGAAGTCCCTCTGGGCAGTCCTACACAGCGAGGGAGGCCGTGCCCCACCCGTGAGGCCGAAATGACTTCTTGCACACCCCGGCCGCCGCGGCCCAGGTGGTCTGTCACTTCCTGTCCTCCAGCCTTGGAGCCCCTGCCCCGGGGAGTGTGGGGACCGCTCTGTCCAGTGTCCTGCTGTACTTCCTGGTTGGGTGGTTCTCAAAGCCCGGCCCTGGGCCAGCAGCAGCGCCAGCAGGGCCCGGGAATCTGCTGCAAACACAGATTCTCAGCCCTGCGCCCCCCACGGCCTCGGAAACTCTGGGGCCGGGCCCGGATGTCTGCCGTTCGGTGGGTTGACTCCGGGTGCCGACGCACGCTGAAGTCTGCGGACACTGGGGGTCGTAGCTGCGTGTCCCCTCCCTGGCTGGCTCTCAGCTTCTCTAGAGCCGTCAGTCCGCGTGGCCCGTGGTCCGACAGAAGGCAGAGGCTCCAACAACGAGCTGCGATTTCATTGCATAGTATCGCCTGCTCTGGAAATTGGACCATGTTATTTTCCAGGGTTAGTGTCAGCTCCTTGCTGCTGCTGGTCCTGGAGTCCCCCCCCCCACCTATTACTAGTTCTTTCAGCTCTGCCCATACCTTTTATTAGAACCTTTTCGGTTAAAGCTGTTCCGAGCGTGCTTTATGTTCCTGTCTGAACCCGACGGGTACGACGCCCCGAAGGTGTACTCATCCCTGTAAAGCGCCACAGAAGGAATGCTCCTTCCGAAGAAGGGAACCGGTCACCGTGTACTCTCAGGCTCTGGTTATTTGAGGGGGGAGATCCCCGACACTTCTAAAGAAACAGCCGATCAGTGGTCTGCGTTCTGTGTGCCAGAGCGACACCGAGCCCATTGTGCGTTACCTATTTAATTGTCAGGACAACAATCAGGAGATTTTATTATTTCAATTCCCCGGAAACCAACGCTCAGAACAGCTGCGTCTCGCATCAGGTTCCGGAGCTGGGGCGGGAGCCCAGGACGGGAGACTCTCTGACCACACGCAGCCGGTCACGGCCAACACCGCAGGGGCGGCGGGCTGCCGGTCGGGGAAGCCAGGACCGACAAGCAAACACGGCCAGGGCCTGGAACGCAGCTCATGCCGTGAGGACGAGGACAGACAACGCCATCAGGGCCTGAAGGTGCCACTGTGGAAGACAGAGTGAGGACAGAGTTAAGAAGTCAAGGTCAAGAGTGTCACAAACATGTGTGCCTGTTCTCAAGAAGCAGCCGGTACAGTATTAGTAGGTAAAGAGAAAGAGCAAAAATAGATCACGTTGCAACTAAATGAGGACAAAGCCGCTGTTCGGAGAGACGAGTATCAGGAAGGAACCAGGTAACATCTGGGTGTGAGGGAGACGGCAGCTTGTGCGTGCTCCTCCATTGGGCCTTTCCTGGTCGCGTGGGCCCCGGACAGAGGGTGGCAGTCACTAGGGCAGGCTGTGACAGCATGCCCAGGGGGCGGTGACAGACACAGCTCTAACCATCATCGCGGCAGCTAGCTCAGCGCGTCCCGTCCTGCAGGCGAACATCAGCCCCCCCAATGGGCACAGGAAGATGTCACCGTCGTCCCTAAACAGTGTCAGGAAGAATCGGCCTTGAAACTGCTCTCGGTGAGCAGCTCACACGGTCCCAAGGAAGTAACTGCCGGCCGAGCCGGTGGGAATGGGCACCACGGTAGCTGGATGGAAACACCCACTCCCCGGTCACAGGAGGCCGGATTCGGGACGCCTCACCCCAGCTCTGGGCCCTGCACTGGCGGGCCCCGTGGCCAAAGCCCCCTTGTGGAGCCTCTCCCACCGTGGCAGGAGGGCCAGGCAACACCGAAGCCAGCTTTCAGACGTGGCAACGCCGTGAAAGAGTCCACGGGAGAGGAAGGAGGGCAGCAGCGTGGTCAAGGGCCTCTGTGGAGGAAGTGCTGAGGCCCGGACTCAGAGGGTTTTTTAATCCTCTTTTATGTCGGCAAAAACGGATGACTGCAAACACCTGAGCGATATTCTCCCGGGGATTGTGCAGGGGGCGGCCCAAGCCTGCGGTGGGGAGGCTGCTGGGAGATCCGGGTAGGTGTGCCTGATGGGGGGGCGGGCAGAAGATGGAGCGTCAAAGGGCGGGGGTGAGCTGGAGACCAGGCAGGAGCCCGGAAGAGCCCCGGCTCTCCCTGCCCGGCGATTTGGGGTCCCCTCCAGGCCCAGGTCTCCGGAAGCCCCCGGCAAGGGTGGACGCCCCTGCTCACTGAAGCCAGAACAACTTCTCGATGGTTCTGTGGCCAGTCCAGCCCCTGAACAGTCCAAGAGAGGGAAGGGCTGGCCCCAGGTGTCCTCTCTCAGCAGAGAAGTGCAGCCGCTAGAGCGCCCTCTCCTGCTTCGGCCCCGCGGCTTCCAAACCGCACCAGGAGCTTGCCACCGGTTCCACCTCCAGCTGGGGCCTGTATGGGAGGGAGCCGACGGATACTTTCCGTTTCTCTCTCTCTCTCTCTCTCTCTTCCTCTCTTCCTCAAATCAATAAATATACCCTCGGGCGAGGATTAGAAACAGAAACAATAGATTTTTCCTAGCTGGTTTCGGCTTGAATCTTTCTCTCCGTGGCTGGTTGCAACATGGAAGAGATGGCACCCGGATGGCTGAACAAAGGCGATGCGTCAAGTGAGCTGCCGGCACCGGCTTGCCAGAGCAACGCCGAGGACTCGCGGCCGCCACGCAGCCGCCTGCCCGCCCCACCCCCCCCCCCGCCCCGCGGTTTGTTTTAATTGAAACTGATGATGCGTGGAGCCGGCTGGGTTTGCATAAATCATCATCGGTGCTCCATTTCCAAGGGTAATCACAACATTAATATACCAAGCAGGAAGGGAAATAATTAAAATTTAGCACATTGCGGTATTGAAGTTTCCGAAATTAATCTCGCGCACCTTTCCCCAGCGCAGATGAGCCACTGCCGCGGCGCACACGGCCGGGCGCCCCAGGCACCCGCACGGTGCAGGCCCTCGGCAACCCCGGCACGTCCGCGTCCTCCCGCGCGGCAGGCAAACCGTCTGCTCAGACTTTAATTCCTTTTCCTTTGTGCTCTGGTGGTGCTTAGGACATTTCTTTCTTTTTCAGACATGGTTCCCCTGCCTTTGAGCTACACAGGGGGCGGGGAGCCGTGCAGAGCGGCAACCCCGTAGCTCTGGGAGCGGGGGAGGAAAGGTGCTCCCACCGGCGCCTGCGGAAGGCAGTCCCGGCCCAGGAAGGGAGCGCGGAGACGTGCCGCGCGGGGAGGAGCCTGTGGCGATGAGCATCTCGTTTCAGTGCCTCGGCAAGAAAGTAATAAAGCATCCAGGCTGGATCCCGTCGTGAGCCACGGGGGCGAGGTGCGCACCGAATGAATGAATGGCTCACTTGTCTGATGAAATAGCATCTCTAATGCTCGGCGTCCCCAGAAGACAGTGCGCAGGGAGCCCCGTTGTCACACGCAGTCTCGCGTGCAGCGGCCGCTTGAGAGCAGCAGGGGTCGTGCGGAGGACCACGCCCCAGAGCCGTGAGACTGGGAGGGAACTGGGCTTAGACACACAGGAATAGCCCTTGTGGCATTTCTTCCAGCGGGAGGCCAAGAGGAGGCTCCCTCCGGGGGGCAAGACCTCTGGCACCCAGCCAGCATCCCAGCACCGCCGGTCCTCCCTCAAACTGTGAAGTAGGGGACGCCACCCTCGAACCGCTCACCCACCCCGACTCACCGTGACGTTTTCCTTTTCTCTTCCACGTCACGCATTCCGTAGGGGGTTCAGGATCTCGGAGTGTCTGGGAAAAGAGCTAATGAGTTCCCGTGGCTCGTAAGAATTCCTGAGCAGGCAACTTCCCTTAGACTTCATGGGTGGAAAGGACCCTGACGAAGGACCCCCAGTGGCGGCACTTGAGACAGCAGGGAAGGTGGGCTCGCAGCAAGATGCGGGGGACTGTCCCCGGTATGTCTTAGGTTTTCAGGTCATCGTTCCCGTGCCGCCTCCGTGCGAGGGTGACTGTTAGGGCTCATCCTCCGAAGCACACACACGGTTTCCTACGTTAAAAATTCCCCCGGCAGGTTGGGTCATCCTCAGACGGTGGGACACAGAAGCAGATACTTTGAGAAAGGAGAGCCATCAATTAAAGCGAGGCTGCTGAGCGGCCTGGCCAGCGGGAACCCCCAGCAGGCCACGAGTGGAAAGTGGCTCTGCTGGAGAACAGCAGAAGCCCTTGCCAGAGCCTCGTGCACCGCCTGCGGGCACCGCCCTCCCTTGTGAACGTGCTCAGTGCGGCTCTTCCTGCTGGCACCCGAGGCCGCAGGCGGGACCGCGTCCCCTGGGACCTGCACACGGCCTCAACGTGGGTTGGCATTGAAGGCCATGATCACAACTTCAACCACCTCTCCAGGTTTTCCCCGGCACACACCCCCAAAACCTTGCTGCTCTTACATCCCTCTCCCCCAGTTCCTGGAAATTCAGGGGGCAGAAAAATTCAGTTAACACATGCCTTCCGTTCACACCCAGTGCATTCACGGGCACAGGGCAGGCATCTCTGGAGCATTTTCCGGAGGCCCCCCACAGGGGGATTCAGTGTTTCCCTTCACGTTGTGATCTCAGTTTCACCTAGAAGAGAAAATGCTTTCTGATTGGGCTTGTTTGCAATTTTTAAACCTATTTGGTAAATATTTTATAATATTTAAAACATGGGCTGTGATGAGGCCTCTATGCCTCTCGCTGCAGAAAGTCATTAATACGTGGCACTTAATGGCACTTTTCGTCATTAAACCTCTTTGTAGACGTTAATTAAGGGGAAGATACTTCATCTCTTTAAAGGTGCGATTAGGTTCCCGTCATTGCATTTCATGAATATCACTTGCAACGGGAAATGAAACACATCAAACCTAAAATACAGATTGCCAAGGGTTTGCTTGACAGGTAAAGATACGCCTTTGTGTGCCTTCCGCTACCTTTTCCCTCTGATGAGGTTTGTAAATAACTCTTACATGCGGCTGTATCATCAAGTCTATTTTTCTTTGATTGTGACTACTGTGATGTTACTTTAGAAAACAAGTCGTTTTATCGAGTAGTCTGAATTATTCAGATGCGACGGCTTCGTGAGTAGAGGCAGCGGGACCAGGGAAGTTTGCGAAGAAGTCATTCAGAGGAAAGTTTGCGAAGGAGCCAGGCGGTGGCCGACGAGAGGGGCCCCATTTGCACCCCCGGAGAGTGGGGGTGACTTGGTGGATGTCGGGCTCCTCTGGACGGCCCTCCGCCTCCCCCGGAAGGGACAAGCTGGTCTTCGTGTCCGGGACCAAACTTACAGCTGCGCTTGGTGGTCTCTCCCACCGGAAGCTCCTCCCCGTTTGTTTTTGATGCCTGGAATTTTTAAGATATTTTTTTTTTCATAATTTGAGTGCTGACCCTTCCCTCTGACTCGTCACATGAAATCGTCACCAGCAGGCCCAGAGCCTCAGCATCTCTCCCCCATCCCCCGTCCGCTCTACCCGAGTTCGCCTCCTTGGCTCCCGTGCCGGAGACTCGCCCCTCTCTCCCCGAGCTCATCCCTCCGTCCACACCGGGGGGCCCTGTCATTCCTCGGCAACCAGCGTCTTTAAGTTCACCTCCCAGTTCTCCCGCCTCACCGACTCCCTGCAGGACTCGAAATGCAAGCCGTCTCTGTCGTAGGAGTCCCCTCGAGGTACACCTGCCGTCCTCCTTGAGCCGGGCTCCCTCCCGGAGCAACCTTCTCGCAAGCAGCCACATCACCGCCTCCATCGTCTCCTCCTTTTCACCCCTGAAACCGTCCCAACTGTCTGCTCTCACAGCTCTGCAGGCTGTGGTCCAGCCACCCTGCGGGAAAACGGCGACCGTCGCCCAAACCGCCATCCCCAGTGGCTGCTGTCCGTCCGCGTCTCCTCCCCGGGCTCCCCCAGCACCCTCTTCTCCTGGCTCTCCACGCACACACACGCACACACACACACACACTCACACACACGCACACACTGAGTGCCCCTGCTCCGTCTGTGCCAGGGTTCCCATCGACCCGGATGCTGGTGTTCAAGCATTCTCCCCATGAGTTCTAACCCCTGCCTCCTCTCTTTCTGGGGGACTGCACCCGCCCTAGCCCGCACCTGCCACCTGCAGCCACAGGTGACACGCCACACCGTCACACCCACCGCTCCAGCTTTCACTCTCTTTCCTACCTCTGCTGGGGCGTCATTCATCCTTGGCCGGCCTGAAGAGCTCCTTGTCCATCTTCAAGACCCGGTTCAAGAAGGTTCTCAAGGTCCCCTTCTTTCTTCCCACCCCCCCATCCCTCCTCTGACCCTGAGAGATTAGCTGCTTCCTCTTCAGCACTCCCTCGCATCTCGTGTGTACGTGTGGGTGCGTGTGGGTGCGTGTGTGTGTGTTTAAATGTCTGTACTCCAAGATTTGCCGGGAAAAGGGGTCCCAGCCCTGGTGGGGTTGCTCAGTGGGTTGGAGCATCAGCCCATACACTGGAAGGTCACGGGTTCGATCTCCAGTCTCGGCATGAACCAGGGTGTGGGTTGGACCCCCGGTTGGGGCAGTATGGGAGGCAACCGATTGGTGTTTCTCTCCTATATTGCTGTTCCTCTCTCCCCACCTGCCCCCATGTTTCTGTCTCTCTCACATCAGTAAACATTCCTCAGATGAGGACTTAAAAAAGGGAAAGGAAAGGGCCCCAGCTTTATTATCTCTGCAGTCCCAGCACACAGAACAGAGGCAGTAAGTGGGACCAAGATGGCTGTTTCACGCTAGAGAATGGGAGAGAGTAACCGTGTGGATGTGGTTCGAGGTTACTTCTTTTCTCTTGTCACTCCCACAGCAGCCAACAGACAACACAAAGGTTACAAAACAGACAAGGAGGCTGCAAGTGACACACGACAGCACGCGTGACACATAGCTCTCACCAGCCGCCCGTGGCTTGTCTCTGTAGCTGGCAGGGACGTGCCCAGGTGTTGGTGGCATCGGCAGGCACGCGAAGTGAGACACCCGCCCGTCAGAGGAGCCGAGGGCTGTGAACGCACTTTCTCGTACACGCACAGCCGTGTCCGTGGCCAGGTGTGTGTTCCCCACGCACAGGAAAATAACTGTGCGATGCAACTGAGTGAGCAACATCCAGCAGAACACCCTCGTTCCTAGCCTCAGAATGCACTGATGAGTTAAGCTTCCCTTTTCTGTATTTGTTCTTTAACACCTAAGGGGCTACCTTGGCAAGGGGGGTGCGAGGGGCAGGCAGCCGCGGGGCCCAGCAGACAAGGGAGAAGTACGCTTTCTTCCAGGGCAGCCCAAAGCCAGGGGTGGTCTGAGTGGGGGCGGGGCACGATGCCATTCAGGACTGGAGGGCCCTTCCCCGCTGGGTTTCCGTAAGGGCCCAAGAGGGGAAGGTGTAGCCCATTCGGGAAACTGGGTCCACACTCTGAGCCGGAGGCAACGGTGTTTAGACTAAGCCACGGCGATGGGCTTTGAACAAAATGCAAGGACTTGAGATGTATTACGTGCACAGTTTGGTAAGCGTCACACTCTCCGGGGATTGAGAGGCCAGTGGCGCTGGGAAGCGAGCAAGGACCAGAGCGACAGCGGGAGGAGGTTGGAGAGGTGAGTGGGGGAGCTGGCTGTGTCTCGGCAGGGTCTGTGCAGCCGCCTCTGGGGGGCAGAGGGAGGGAGAACGACTGGAGATGAGTCACTTCCAGCTCCGGGAGCAGGCAGCTCAGGAGGCTGTGTCATTTCTGCGGGGGGGAGGGGCAGGGGGGGGTCGTCCGGGGGGAGAATCGATTGGCGGGGGGGGGGGGGGAGACCCAGAGTTCTGTTTTCGGGCTGACACAGTAACAACATGGTATCAATGGTAACTGCCGTTTATGATTGCTGGACTGATCGAATGACCTGATGTCTAAAGGTTTTTGCCAATGAGCCTTGCACATAGGAAGAATCCGAAACAATACTGACTGTTACTTTCATTGTGGCCACATCATTATTCATAACTATCTTCATCGAAGAGAAAGCTGAGTGAGAGGTGGCCCATTTTATGCCCCTTCACTGTCCCGTGGTCCGTGGTCCGTGGTTCGTGGACACCAACAGTGCACAGTGACAGGCCCTGCACAGAAAGTGCCGGTCGGCTTCTCCGCCTGGTGTGCACGCAGTCGGTTATTTCGTGAGCGGGGAGGAGGTAAAACCGAGGTCAGTGAGATTTACAAAGCCGCTGTGCATCTCATTTCTTTTTTCTTTTTTTTTTTTTTTTGAGTGAAGATTAAGGGTTTTTCCCAGATGGATTACGTTCCTTCCATCATTAGTTAAGCCCATCTTAGTGAAAGTCTACTCAGAAAATTACGTGCGAAAGGCACATTAATTGGGCTTGCAGAGAGCTTTGCTCTGTGTAACATCTGAGTATCGGCTTGGCAGGAATTAGAGGTGGAAAAGAAGAACCAGGCATCCCCCGCCCCCTCCCACGGATACTCCCCACACGGCCACACGCTGAGAAGGGGGCGGCGACCTAGAAAATAATTGCCACGCAGGACACAGCACTTTCGTTTGCCCTCCGGACGTAAAACCCACCAGGACGCCTTCTGCCAGCCGGCTGACAGGAAGCTGTTACTGAGCTCCACAGCCCGTCAACACCCCTGAGGCAGAGAGCGAAATGAGCACCCAGTAAATGGATACCACTTCCAGATAATGTGCCTCTAAAAATAAAACCGAAAAGCACAACCCTCTGTCTGGAATGGGGTCCTGGCTGGCCCCGGGCAGGGAAGACAGATGGGGGGGGCAGCGGGCCGCTCTTCCCCAGAGCCAGGCGGGAAGGACTGGCTGGGGACATGCTGCCGTCACCACCTCCAGCCCGGTGGCTCCTCCGAACGCCTGGGTGCCCTGGGCAGCACCTCAGAGGTCCCTCTGGGTGGCTGTCAGTTCACAGGCGAGGCCAGAGGAACATTTCAGGGTGACCTCGATCCATCCGCAGTCTCAGGTCCTCGTATGGTTCACACCACCGACCATGTGTCTGCCCGGCCAGAAGCTAAATTTCTCACTTTTAATCGACAAGAAAACTATGGATCCTGTCAAAGCCAAATGTTAGGAGCACTGAGAGTCACTGGGAACGCTGGCAGGGAGAGGTCTGCTCCCTTTCAAAGAGCAGCTTGCCCACGGGACAGCGCAGGCAGGTGACATGTTTGGGAAGGCTGGTCCCTCTGTGTGCAGGGTCCTTGTGCCCCCGCCAAGTGACATTTCCTCCGGTCGTCACGCATTGTCTATCGGCAGCCCAGGGAAATGCTCCCGTGGAAGCACCTAACTGTCCGCCCACGAAGAAGTGCTTTCTGGGAAGCTTAACGCGGCAGACCCCCGAGTCCAGGTTTGTTTCCCAAAGGTGCTTCTCTCCCTCAGATGACAGTGTGCCACCCGACAGCAGGAGCCTGTACACCGAATCTTAAAAACTCCAAAGCACAGGGACTGAACATGCAAGACTGGCTGTCAGAGTAACTCTCCGCAGGAGGAGACAGGCTGCCGTCCGCCCACCAAGCCACCACAGCAGGGGGTGGGTGATTTGCATAGTCGATACTGCGATGTGAACACGCGCACGAGAACACACACATGAGATAGGGTGGGGCACAAGCGAGGAGGAAGCACACCAAGAAATCACTGTCGCTCTCTTCGTTCAAATTAGGGAGCAAGTTGTTCGTCTTAAAGTGTTAGCCCAAGTCAAACCTTTTTTATTTTTTTATTTTTATTTTAAGGAGCTATTACTCCAACCCTCTCAATACTAATCACACCCATCGATGTGCTAAAGTCTCCAGAATGCCGGCCGGTGTTGTTCCGTCCAGCAGAACGCACCGTGTGCACCTCAGTGTCCCGCACCAAAAGTTTGTTTGAGGCTCTAAAATTCAGGGGTGTTGACTGCGGCCCACGGGCCACATGTGGCCCAGGATGGCTGTGAATGTGGCCCAGCACAAAATCGTAAATTTACTTAACACATCATGAGATTTTTGACTTCCAGCCAAGATGGAGGCATAAGTAGATACACTTTGCCTCTTTGCACAACCAAAAAGACAACAACAAATTTAAAAACAGAAAACAACCAGAACTGCCAGAAAATCAAACTGTATGGAAGTCCGACAACCAAGGAGTAAAGAAGAAACACTCACCCAGACGGCAGGAGGGGCGGAGATGGGCAGCCAGGCAGAGAGGCCTCGTGGCAAGGCAGTGGCTGGCGGACCGGTGGTCCCACTTTCACATGCAGAAAAACTGAGAGGAACAACTCAGGAGTGACACAGACCCACAACCCAGGGTTCCAGCAGGGAAAGACAGCCTCAAACCTCTGACTGAAAACACCTGTGGGGATTGCAGTGGTGGGAGAGCCCCATAGGAGAGTTTGTTGGAGAGACCCACAGGGTCCTAGAACGTACACAATCCACCCACCCGGGAATCAGCCCCAGAAGGGCCCAGTTTGCTTGTGGGTAGTGAGGGAAGGGACTGAAAGCCAGCCAAGAGCCAAGCAAGTGGCACTGTTCCCTCTTGGACCCTCCCCGACACATAGCATCACAACCAGCAACTTGCCCCACCCTGGTGAACACCTAAGGCTCCGCCCCTTACTACGTAACAGGCGCATCAAGACAAAAAAAAAAAAAATGGCTCAAATGAAAGAACAGATCGAAGCTCCAGAAAAAATGTAACTAATTGATGAAGAGGTAGCCAACCTATCAGATGCACAGTTCAAAACACTGGTAATCAGGACGCTCACAGAATCAGTTGAGTATGGTCACAACATAGAGAAAAGAGTGAAGGCTATGCAAAATGAAATAAAGGAAAATGTACAGGGAACCAACAGTGAAGGGAAGGACAGTGGGACTCAAATCAATGGTTTGGACCAGAAAGAAGAAAGAAATATTCAACCAGAACAGAATGAAGAAGAAACGAGAATTCAAAAAAAAATGAGAGGTTTAGGAACCTCCAGGACAACTTTAAATGTTCCAACATCTGAATCATAGGGGAGCCAGAGGAGAAGAACAAGAACAAGAAATGGAAAACTTATTTGAACAAATAATGGTGGAGACCTTCCTCTATCTGGCAAAGGAAATAAACTTCCAGGAAGTCCAGGAAACCCAGAGAATCCCAAAGAAGTTGGACCCAAGGAAGCACACACCAAGGCACAGCACAATTACATTAACCAAGATTAAAGAGGAGAGAATCTTAAAAGCAGAAAGAGAAAAGGAGAGAGTTACCTACAAAGGAGTTCCCACAAGACTATCAACTGATTTCTCAAAACAAAGTGTGTAGGCAAGAAGGGACTGGCAAGAAGTATTCCAAGTCATGAAAGGCAAGGACCTACACCCAAGATGACTCTATCCAGCAAAGCTATCATTTAGAATGGAAGGGCAGATAAAGTGCTTCCCAGATAAGGTCAAGTTAAAGGAGTTCATCATCACCCAGTATTATATGAAATGTTAAAGGGACTTATTTAAACAAAAGATGATCAAAAATACGAACAATAAATGACAACAAATTCACAACTATCAACAACTGAACCAAAAAACAAAACCAGAAATAAACTAAGCAACAACAAGAATAGGAAGGAATCACAGAAATGGAGATCACATGGAGGGTTATCAGTAGGGAGGGGGTGAGGGGAGAGAGGGGGAAAAGGTACAGGGAGTACGAAGCAAATAGTAGGCACAAAATAGACAGGGGGAGGGTAAGAAGTATAGGAAATGGAGAAACCAAAGAGCTTAAATGTATGACCCGTGGACATAAACTAAGTGGGGGGGCAATGATGGTAGGAGGGGGGTACAGGGTAGAAGGGAATAAAGGGGAGAAAAAAATGGGACAACTGTAATAGCATAATCAATAAAATATATTAAAAAATTTTTAAATCATGAGATTTTTTGTGATTATGCATCACAATGTACTTACTATGTGGCCCAAGACAGCTCTTCTTCCAGTGTGGTGCAGAGACCCCAAAAGCCTGGGCACCCCCGCATAATTCTACACTCATTTTGTCGCTTTTGAGAAAGACAGGAGACAGACCCAATGAGCCTCCTGTCCCCACCTCCCGGGGTGGGCCTTCCCCGACATCTGTGAACACGTCCCTCTTTCTTAGGTTCCAAGACTTTATCCCAAGACCCTTGTTGTTGGCGAATGGGATTTCTCCAACAAATGGCACCAGGAATCAAACCCACAGTGGCCATGACACATCTTATAACCTATCTTGGCCTTGGTCCCCCCGCCGCCTTCCTGCGGAGGTCTGGGGCATTTCTGCAAGGAGGGCAGGGCGTGCCAATAAGCCAGAGGCCCCTTGTGCCAAATGTCTTTTTTTATCATCTTACAAAGACCTAAAAGTAACTCCCGAAGACCACAGCAAAAAGGTCCAAGAAAATTCATTACTTTCCTTTCCTCTCCTCTCCACCCTCAGCCTAGCCTGCAGATTACCTTCCTGTGGGAGGCGCTGGAAGCATGAGTCTGGGAAGCACTTACTGCTAGTCACACACATTGGATGGGTCCCCCTGGGCCCCTTGGTGACCCCTTGGGTGGGTCAAGGCCTGGGGGCCGGGGTCTTCATTAAAGGTCAGCCCCAGACTCGGGGTGGGGGGTGTGATAGGCCTCAGAGCAATTCCAGAGGACCTGTGGGTGTAGAGAGCCCCTGAGAAACTGGGGCGGAAAAACTTAACCTGTTTTCAGCTGTGTCCCTGGGGACTTCAGACCTGTTTATGTCTGTCTCCTTGGGCAAGCTCAGGAGGAAGCAGCTCTCGGGCAGGACTGAGGGTCATGAAGAAGCGTCCCAGAGGGCATGTGTACCCTACAGCCCCCCAAATGCTGGGCACTGAGCCACCTCACTGGCTGTCTGGACCACGCCAGGAGAGGCTACGAGTTGGAATGCCTGCAAACGGTCCCCCTTGAACTTGGTCAGGAAACACGGGGCGCAGGTGAGTCAGAACCAAGCTGACTGCGAAGCCAGTTTATTTATTGCACTTATTTGTTTCCAGTGCAATTCGTTTGTCTCAGCGACCGGACATCTGCGTCCACAAAGTGGGGGGCACCCGGCCAAGTGTGGGGACGTTCTGATGAGGTCTGGAATTCGTGTGGGACACCCTCCACGCTCGGCCAAGTTCCTGGGAGAAAGCCAGATGCTGCCTAATGGAAAACTTCCCAGAGAAAAAGCAAGGACGCATTTTCCTGAGATCGCTAGTGACTAAGCACTTTCCCTTGGTCTATCATCACGTCTGAAAAGATAGAGAGTCGGCACCGAACAAGGTGAATTAGCACCTTGCTTTGGGATGGCTTCTTCATTCTGACCCTTCCAGAGCAATCCCACCGATTCTCATCTGGGCTTTGGAAGTTCCGGGGAGAGGGAAGGCCAGGGCGACACGGCCGTGCAGGGGAAAACTTCACACGCAAAGAGGCTAAAAGACTTGCTTTAGGGTCTCATAATGCCAATAATTTGTGCGCCACAGGGACCCTGGCAGGAGCCCGGGATAATTTAAAGGAAATTCAATAGAGGGAGTTATGACAGAGGCATGTGCAAGGGGTGGGGACCTCACTGGGGAGAGGGCCAGCGGTGGGGGCTGGCAAAGGCCTGAAGGGTCAAGAAGGGGCAGCGAACCCCCGAGGGGCCTCTGGTAGGAGGGTGAATGTGGGTGAAGAGCTACAGCCCGCACGAAGCAAGGCTGGTATGGAAGAACCCGGGGGAACCCCAACCCAACTCTCCTCCACAGCCCTGTTGTCTGCTGCTTCCGACCTCGTCCAGCCCCCAACCATGGGCCCACCCCAACTGACAGCTGTCAGCGAGGCAGCCCAGCAGTTTAGTCCAAAGAGTGGATCTCCAGCGAGTCCTCCGGGGCAGGGAGAGTCTGCAAAGACGGCCTGCAGTGCGGGCGCAGGAAAAGGCCAAAGCTGCCGGCGGCTACTTCCAAGATCCCTCTGCGTGGGGACCACGCTGAGGAACTCATCGCCAGCCCTCATGACGATGACACGCGTGCGGAAGCATCATGTGCCTGGTGCGCCCACTTCTCTGTCTCACGGCTTTGTGCCGCTCACGTATCACCACGCCCACGCTTTCACCCTTCTCAGAGTTAGCTCCGTAGTGGTCTCCTGCTTTTTTTTTTTTTAAGATTTTATATTTATTTATAGAGAGGGGGGAGGGAGAAAGAGAGAGAGAGAAACATCGATGTGCGGTTGCTGGGCCATGGCCTGTAACCCAGGCATGTGCCCTGACTGGGAATCGAACCTGCGACACTTTGATTCACAGCCCGCGCTCAATCCACTGAGCTACACCAGCCAGGGCGGTCTCCTGCTTTTTCACAGGCTCCTGAGACTGACTTGCCGTGGGGACAGCTGGCCCCCATAACCGAGGGATGACTTCTATCCTCACCACATCGCCGGGATGTGAGTTTTGAGCTCTGGACCTTATGGCCCAAAATTCTATTGTTTCTTCTTTAAAAAAATCATGATGGTGTAGAAGAAAGAATGTGCGGCCTGGAGGCCTGACAGACCCAAGTCCAAATCTTCATCGTCTTAATTAGTAGCTCAGCGACCTTGGACAAAGACTCAACCTTTCCGACAAAGTTTTCTCAACTGCCGTATCGTCTGCGGTCAAGAGCGTGAGTGAGTTACCTGAGACCACCGGAGGGCCTAACGGAGAGCAGCCCTCATAAGTCCACTCGTCCATTATCATTCAATAAAGTGTGATTATGGCTCTATATCCTAATAGTGATAGCTATTACTTTTAGCTAATAGCCCTCCCACGGCCTAACTATGCGCAGGCAGTCGGCAAGATGGTTCCACTCTACTTACTGACGCTGCAAGACACTGTTTCCTGTTCGAGAAACCTTTACTCAGGGGGAGTAAGTGCTTTGTGTGAGCTAGCCAATCTGATTTTCACAACTTATTATTCCCCTATTTTACAGAAGATGAAGCTAGGGCTCAAAGAGGTCAGGTGACCGGCCCAAGGTCAGAGAGGGGAAGTGGGGAAATGGGGTTCTCCCAGGGCCCCCAAAGGCAAGCATTTCACCCCAAGGTCAAGGTCACGAACAAGGGAGCACAGAGCCAAGTCAGGACTGCTTCTCCAATGCCCCCCGCCCCGCCCGAGTCTCCCCACGGCACTGAGACAGGTCAGCGCGAAGCCCAGCTCCAGAAGCGTTTGAGCCCACACTCGGGGACCCTGGGGACATGACCGTCCGTCCAGTCCTGGGCAGGGGGTGCCCTGCCAGTGTCTGCACGTTGAGCCTCACGCTTCAAGCAGAACTGCCCGCACCACTGGGGCACCTCTGGAAGGGAGGGAACCCACAGATTCCAACCCATGGGAGGGACGGAGAGAGCGCCGTGCACAGTTCCCGTGTCCTCCCCGCCTTCTCCCCCGCCTTCTGACCGTCTTGTAATTCTTCACAGGCAGCTTAGGAGAACGAGCTTCACAGTGAAAACTGGAAACTTGTGGGTTGTGTCGCAGTTCTATCGAGCAGTTGGTCAGTCAGCACAGCATGGGGAGAGGGTCTCCCAACACCCCCGATGTCCTGGCGTCCCACCGGCACTCCAGGTGGGCAGAGCTCGGGGAGATGTGGCCCCAAGAGGGCGCTGGGGTCCTGCCCCCTAGCACTGGGATTCTGAGAAGCCGGAACACCCGGCGGCCAAGGAGGGAGAGGGGAGGGACGGAGAGAGGAAGGGGACGTGGAAACCATCTCTCCCCCGGACGATCACTAATTCCAGGAGATCCTAGCCCCGGCACACCCCCCTCCCAGAAACAGGGCAGAATGCCCTGTGCCAGGTGATGCGAGGGGTTAAAAATATCTGCACCCACTCTCCCCCTACCCTGTTCTGCACCCACTCTCCCCCACCCACCCTGTTCCCAGTGATCTTTGACCCCAGGGCTGCCTCTCCAGGGTCCCTGCAGCCGGATGGGTTCCAGGGGCACCTCAAGCGCCCTGCCCCAGGCCAGTGCTGCGTCTCCGGTCCCTCCACAGTCTCCGCAGTGCCCCTTCCGTGGGTCCGGCTGTCCCACAGAGTGGGCGGCACTCCCGGGGGCGGGCGGAGGGGGGCTGAGAGCCCTCCCTCCTGACCCACCCTCCCCGCCTCCAGCCCGTCCCAGGGGACGTCCACGCAGGATTCCTCGCGAGGGGCACATCTGGGGACACTGAGCTGCCGTCCTCACTCAAGCTCTGCTGCCGGTGCTGGTCAGACAGTGGGGCTTCAGGCGCAGGCCGGGGGCCGAGCAGCTGGGAAGGGGAGCAGGACTGAATGCTCCCACACAGGGTGCCTGGGTGCGGACAGACTGACAGACGGGAGAGCACAGTGAGAAAAGCTGGGACAGACAGGTGCAGGGAGCGGCCAGCTCCTAGGGCCTGGGGACAGAGCTGCCCTCCAACACAAGGGGAAAGCAGGTCGGCCTGCCCACCCCAGGCCTCAGGCCGGCTCTGGCTGATCGCCCGAAACCCCTCCACGAGTAACTGTGTGTGGTGAATTGGCCTGCATGGAATTCCGGTCGCCAACCGCATCAAGAATGAGTTCAGCTCAGCTCAGCTTGGCTTTGCCTTGTTTTAGGAGGCCAGGCACGGACCCACTGGGCCCTCTGCTCTCGGCTCCGTAAGCCCAGAGCCGCCTTCCAGGCCCCGGGAGCTGATGTCACTGGGCGGGCAGCTCTCGCTGGAGCCGGGCTGCTCTCGTCCACCTCGGGGTCCGGGGTGCACACAACGGGGCCGGTGATCAATCACTGGCTGGCAGGCGCTGCCAGGGCAGGTTCCTCCAGGGCAGGGGCTGGGGCTGGGGCTGGGGCAGGGGTGGGCGGGAGCCAGGCTGGGCTCCTCCCTGCTGGCCGTCAGCTGCCCTCATTCTCAGAGCCCTGAGCCCGGCCAGAACTCTGTGTTGTCTGCCGCCCCACCTCCCGCCCTTTCGGACTCCAGTGGGAGGGCGTCCAAGGGCCTTGTGGCCGGTGCTGGGGTCCGGGGAAGCCCGCAGGGTGCCCTCTGCCGAGCGACCCCGGAGCCCCTTCCCCTCCTTCACCCCGTTGGCCTTAGCAGGGTTTCCATAAGTCCATGACGTTCGCACGCAGGGCAGTGGACCAGCGGCCTTGGCCTCTCCTGGAGGCTTGATGGAAATCCAGGAGCTCAGACCGCCCCCACTCCCCGCCCCCCGCTGGGGGCTGCTGAACCAGATTGTGCACTTTACAGGGTCCCCAGCTGGTTCGTGCCCACGTTACAAAACAGAAGCACCAGCTCCAGGCGACGCCCTGATGTAAACAAGATACATTGTGTGCCGCGCACAGTCCCGGGCGCTAAGGATACACGAGGCCTGTGTGAATGAGTTACTTTTCCCCGGAGACGAGCACGCTGAGCGTTTGGAGAAGTGCAGGCCTCTTTCCGAAGGAAGGATTTTATTCAAGGGACAGCAGGGAGCGCGCCCCTCAGACCCGTGCGACCTCCTGCTGTGTCTTGAGTCCACGGAGCTGGCCTCTCGAGCTCAGCGAGGCGTTGAGCCGGCGCTTCCCTTGTCATTTGAGCTTAATGGGAAAACCCAGTGGCATTTTGGAGACAGAATGTCCAGGTGCACATTTATTCTTAGAAGGACATGGGCCACAACACATCCATTCTGCAAAAAAAAAAAAAAAGAGAGAAGAAAAGAAAGAAAAGAAGCAGCAGCAAGCGTGGCTCACATACTGAAGGGGTGAGCAACACCCCAGAGGTGGGGAGACAGACGCG
Organism: Phyllostomus discolor; assembly: GCF_004126475.2. Taxonomy (NCBI): domain Eukaryota; kingdom Metazoa; phylum Chordata; class Mammalia; order Chiroptera; family Phyllostomidae; genus Phyllostomus; species Phyllostomus discolor. The sequence continues at coordinate 2,525,912 of NC_040913.2, read as the reverse complement.
CTTCTTCTGTCCAGGGACATGCCGCGTCGCGTGGACGGCCAGGGCAGAATCCGTGTCAACGCCCGGCTCGCTCCCAGGGAAACGAAACTGTCCCCGAGCTGTGGACCGGGCCTGGGCACCGCCCATGAACAGCAGCCACCGTCACTGCAAAAGCACATGAGACGCACGGTGATGCGGTTTTGTTTTCCTTGTTTATCCCCTCAGTCCCGACTGAAGTCGCCTTCTGACGAGGTAGGCCCAGCGTGTGTTGACCCCCGAGAACATTGGCCCTCACAGGTGGCCGGCGTTTCCTCTGTGCCAGGCGCTGTCGGACGGGTGGCGGACGTGGGGAGTCAAGTCTCCGGGAGCCATCTTGTGCGCAGCCGCAGGTCCTGCCAACAGAGTACCCTGGTTTTGCTCGGGGTGTTTTTCAAGGTCTTTGTTTAGCAAACGGCCTTGGGAGAAGACGATCATGAGTCCCTCAGAGCCAGAGCGTGCGTGCTCACCGTCTAATTGACGTCTCTCTCGGAGCACACAAAGCCGTCTGCCCCTCCCGAAAGCCCCAGGCTCCCCGAGCTCATCTGAGCTCTTCCAGTGCGTAGCCAGTGTGTACGTGCCTGTGTGCAGGAGTCTCCTGGGTCTCCTGTTGCTTTGTGGGAGCTGGAGATTGGGGGACAGGTGCAGCACCATGCCGGGTCTTCTTCTGCTTCTGCTGTGAGTCATACCGTCCCTTGTCTCGGATCCAGGCAGCTCCTGTCTGGGGGCGGGTGGGGGGTGGGGAATAAAGTAGCTCAGATCGGCCAGAGCATAAACCACCATAAGTTGATTAGAGAGAAAGAGGCTAGAAAGAAGTTCAGGGTCAGGTGGAAGATAATCATTGAATGCCAAGTGGAGGGTCCACTTTTTCCAGTGGGATACAGGAACCACTGAGTGTAGGTTGGCCAGGAGTGGGGCGTAATCAGATGTTAGAGAAGCAAAGTTCTCGTGTGTAAAACCAGACCTTGCTGTCTGTGGGGAGGTCTCCGGTCAGACATCAACCACACAAAGACGCGGTTTTTTCGCTACAGAGAAAAGGAGGGGTTACTCCCGGGAGGCGGCGGGGGGCGGTGACTTCAGCTTTGGGATCACTCCCTGGAGTCCGCCCGTCCTCTTTCCGTCCAGGTTTCACACGACATTAACCCAAGCATCTGCTGTGTGCGTTCCTGGTCCTTTCACAAAACAACTAAACAACCCTTCAATCAAGCGTTATGTAACACAGCATTGCGCACAAAGTAAGTGCTCAACAAATATTTCAATAAACTATGTTGAATGGGTCATTTACATAAATTATATCTCTGTCGATAAGTCAAGACCAGATGCTTCTCCTGTCTGCAACAGGTGTAAACATTTAGTAGAACCATTACCCTGTTTCTGGTTGAGTGTTTTACGCACAGCTAATTATTTAATAGTCTGGTGATACATGCAAATTTTTTTCCAGCAGATACATGTGATTATTTATTTATTTGCTCACGGAATGAATTAATGAGTTAATGGCGTATCAGGCAAGTAGACACAACACTTTTATTACACATCTGTGAGATGGAGTTTGGGGGCACCTGTTCACGACACTCAGAGACAGCTTGTCGGGATGTCCGGGTCACAGCAAAGGAGGAACTCTTACCTTAGTGACAGGCGCGGATGGACCTAGAGATTTACTATGCTGAGGTGAAACAAGCCATTCGGAGAAAGACCGAGTACCATACAATTCTTTTGTATGTGGAATCTAATGAACAAATAAACAGATAAATAGAAACAGACTCCTAGATACAGAGAAACCAGACTGGCAGCTGTCAGAGGGGAGGGAGTGGGGGGATGGTTAAAAATAGTGACAAGATTAAGCAAAGAAAAAAATCCTTGTAGACACAGACAACAGTGTGGTGGTGACCGGAGGGAAATGGGGGAGGGGGAGGTAAGAAGAAGGCAATCGGGGGTAAACAGTGACGGAAGGAGGCTTGACTCTGGGTGATGAACACACAGTACAATGTACAGATGATGGGTCATAGAACCGTACACCTGAAAACCTATATAATATTATTCACCAATGTCACCCCAGTAAGTTCAATAATTTTTTTTTAATTTATGAATGACATATAAGTAGAATCTGCAAGTCACTTGCTACATTCAAATATCCTGACAAATGTTTCTGAATATTGTGACTTTTAAAATTAGAATATTGAATACCAAAAAGAACAGCTTATTCACTACTTCCATGCACCTGAGATTCCAGCACCAGACATATGGACCTGATTTGAACAAAATAACAGAGTCGTACAAACTGTAGCAAATCAAACAAAATCCAAACCGTCGGATTATTTTCTTTCCTTCCATTATGAATTTTAGTTTGCATTTTTATAAAGAGCATGTATCTACATGTGTATACACAGACATCCAGAAATAGATATCCAATATGCCTGTAAAGAATCTACAGAAATTGTTAAGTCATAAACAAACCGTGAATCTATAGAATCTGTCATCCTATTGATTAAACCAGAAGCATCAAGACGTACATGCCTTCGGATGCTGAAACCTGTGTCATAAATAGTAAAAACTGTTAAATCTTTGCAGACAGGTAGAAAATGTGATTCCTAAAGTAGCATCTGTTGAAATTTTAAATAGTTTAATGAACTTAAAGGAGAGCAAAGATTCCCCCTCAAGAGCTTTGAAGTTATTGCATCCACTGTGGAGATTTAATTAACGACCTAGCTGACTGCCCTGAAGTTCTGACCACGGCTCCTGTGCCCGCTGACCTCGTGCCCCGCAGGCAGGCAGACTCCAAGGGCCCGCCCCCAGCAGCCTGGCAGCCAGCGAGCCAGGGCCCCGCCCAGGGGCTCGCGGAAGGCCAGCAACAACTTGGACAATGACACACGTCTCCTGCACCTCGCGCTTGTAGTTCGGTTTTGGTGGGGATCCTGAGACAGGCTAATGTCTCCTCATCGGTGAGTAGTCCTCGGCCAGTACACGGGGCCTGCAGAGCCAGAAAAAACCTGAGACCGCATCTTGCCTACCAAAGGGGTGTGTGCGTGTGTGTGTGAGCGAGGGTGCCCGCCCCTCTGAATCTGTGATATGGAGAGGACCCCAGGTCTTCCTCTGGGGTACGGACACCCCAGAGTTCTCAGCGTTCGAGTGCTGCGGGAACATCCTTGGACCCGGAGCTGGCAAGTCCTGGCCGCCACCTGATTACGATGGCAGGATTCCAGCAGGTGGAAAACGCAGAGCACCTGGCAGCTGGTCCCTCCATGAACGACCCCCGCACCGCTGCTGCCTTCCCAACGCGGTTCAGTGGGATGGGCCGGGAAGGCGGGGAGAGGAGAAGTAGCGGCGGGGGGGATTGAAAGGAATAAGCGGGCGAATCAGCTCGTCCTTCTGCAGGAAGCTCATTCTTTCTCTTCTGAAGGACGTTCGCTCCGGGCACATGACTCATGCGGATTAGAAACGTCGTAAACCGGAAAGTGTCGGTGATCCGAAGGTTTTATATTCACACGCACGCATGCATTTCTTTGCAGATGGAATTGGCAGGCTCCTTCAAGGTCCAGAGGAGTGATGCTTCAAGCTTTCCCTTGAAATAGCTATCGCGTGGACCGATTCACGCGCACGTGAAATAGGTCTCTGTCACCAATGTTTGTTCCATCCTGTCAACCTTGGAACTGTACATTTATTTAATATTTTCTAAAATAAGTGAACTCATTAACAGAACATATTAAATAAAGGGCACGACATGAGAATTCTGATAAGTCATCCTCTGGCCGGGGTACTGTAAAGAGCAGGATGCACAGGGGAACTTGCAGGGGTCTGGTCTCCCTGTGCTTAGATTTGATAGAGCCGCCGCGCCCCTGGGACCCTCGGTGAACGGAGCCTCACCCTGTGGGTGCACGGGGCTTCCTCCCAGCGTGGTGTGTGGGAGCTGTGCGCGAGGAGGCCTCTGTCCATCGGGGCCACGAGAGCAGGGGCAGTCAGTGATCCCTGGACACCAGAGCTGGCCGAGGACAAGAGGAAACCCTACTCTGACAACCACTGGCCTGTGCCCTTAAGATGATGGAGCCGGCAAATTCCATGGTCTGTGTATTTTGCCACAGTGAACAAAATACAAAGAAAAAAGGACACCCTGCCTCACCCAGCTCTGGAGCTGGGAAAGGGGGAGGTACTGTAGTAGCCTTTTTCTAACCCTCGTGAGTGCGTTTCTGGCCACGGAGCCAAAGCTCAGCGCGTGGTTTCTCAGCGGCTGGTTGCCACGTGGGTTCTGCAGCCCAGTCCACACAGTGTTTGTGTCCTGCTACATTTCACACGCCTCTGAAACCGTTCGTACAGGGCAGTCGAAAGCGGCGCTGTCCAGCGTGCCAATCCCGGCCGCGCCTGGTTCTCGAACGCTTGAAATGTGGCTAGGGCGACTGAAGCCTTGGATTATAAATTTTATTTCAATGTGTCTCGATTTGAACTGAAACACTGACACTCGATTGGGTTATCGGGAGAGCGGAAAGTCTGTTTGTGTCTTCAGAGCCCGATGGAAGCTCAGAAGCTTCTCGTTTTTAGTTTCTCGTTTGGTGGTTGCCTTCAGGCACGGTGTTGCTAATCGCTTGGCCATCGTTAGGTCAGCTTGGCCAATGGGGATGATCGCACGGCTGGTCTACGCCACAGCGAACATTCCAAGGCCTGAATCCCCTACACTTCTGCCCACGTCTGTTTTAGAGAGTTGGGGCTTCTGGATGTGTGTTCACGCACTGCAGGGCAGACGGACACCGCGGTGCGTTCAGAAGGCTGCTGCCACCCAAGCCGCCGTCCCGCTCAGCCACGCGCGGCCAGCGGCCAGCGGTCGGGTGGCTCAGGCGGAAGTCGTGAGTGAGACCTCAGAGACCTGCCAGCCTCCTTCAGCCCACGGTTTCGGCTTCTCCCCTCCGCACACCTCCTCGGGAGGCTGCTCCGGGCTGCCTGCCACGGCACGGCCCCCGAGCTCTCTGCCCACCTGTGCCGAAGCCACGACGATGGGGCTGACACACAGGGCACAGCAGGAGCAGAGCGAGGGCGGGAACCTCAGCTTCCCAGTCGCATCCCGACTCATCGGTGAGGGACAGGAGCTGCTCACCCAGTGGCCCGTTGCTGGGGCCACACTCTGCAAGGCGGGCCCGGCAGGGAACAACGGCGGCAGGCACAGACCGGTTCAGAAACCGCCAGACAGGCTGTGTGAGGACGGACGGTGAAATCAAAGCCAGACTTGCTGTCCCGGCCTGTCGGATTTCCCTGGCAGGACTCGCTTTCTTTCAAACCCATGTCCGTGGCGACTGGTTTAAAACCACATTTGACCGTAGAGCTTCTCCTGGTGCGAGAGCCCGAAAACCTGAGTGGCCTCTCTTTGTCAGAGCGTCCCCCTACAGGAGAGGGCTCGGAAGCCAGGGAGGACAAAGGGGGAGGGGGGGGGGCCTGCAGGGCCCGGCCCCTGGAGCCGAGGGCCTGGGACCCACCCGTCCAGGTGGAGGGCACGTGAGCGGGCTGGGTCTGCCCATCGCGGTGCTGCCCACGAGGGTCGCCCCACTGTGCTGCTGCTGGGAATCCCTCCTCCTGCTCCACACCCCCTCCCGCTCAAGGTTTCCAGCCCTTCCCTCCACACCAGAACAGGGCCGTGGCAGACGGTGGGGGAGGGTGGACAAAACCCCAGTTGTTCCGTGTAAACAGGAGGAACACACTGAGCTTTATTCCCTAACCGCCACGTCAGCTCGGGTTGAGGCTCCATTCAGGGACCTTGACATTCCTGAATTCTTGACCTTTTCATGGTAGAAATCATGAATTTTTATTGTATTTTGTTTTTTGTACAGATGGCTGTCAGGACAAGATCCACGGTGACCCCCTCTCAGGGCCGAGGGGCACATTGGTGATTCCTAGCTGGTTGCTCTCCTCCAAGATGCTCAGCAGCTTCCCGGGTCTTCTCTGTCGTCTCCCCGGGATGCAGGTCTAGGTGCTGCCAATTCTCCTTCTATCAGATCGCGGGGATGAAAGGCCCCCTGTGGACCGTGGACCAGAGCTGTGTCTCCAGTGGCTCACTGTGATGGGCAGGGCCCACAACGTGGAGATTTGTGGGCAGCCCCGGGACCACCTATCCGAACGCACCATTAACCCCACCACCGAGATGCCGCAAACTCTCGCTCTTTCCCTCTGAGCCTGGGTCTGCTGACTGAGATGTGTGTCTGTCGGCGTCAAGTTCTTCTCGAATTAGGGCGAGAGAGGCATGCAATGATCAATAAAAACCTGTACTGAAGAGAGCTCAGAATACGTCAGCAGATCAAGGAGCTCACTCTGGAAGTTAGCTTTGGGCCCTGAGACGCAGGGGCCAGAACCTGCCACTGAAAGGGAAGACGGGGGTAAAAGGAGGCAGAACTGAAAGGAACCTGCCTGGGCTGAGCCCTCACACGGCGGTGTCCTGTCCCTCGGGTTCGGAGGGTCGCTCCAGGCGGCCCCGCAAGGTGGGCCTGCCGCCTCGGACACGCGGCCCCGGCTGGCCAACGCTGGGCCTCCGGCACGCAGCCTGGCTCCAGGCCCCACGGACACGTGGCTGTGGGCTGCTTCAGCTCCCTTCCTGATGGATATCGATCCCCCTCACGGGTCCCTCGCTCAGCAGTCCTCATTGATCATCCCATCGCCGGAATTAATAGGTTAGCCAGTTGATGGTCTGTTCATTTAATGTGTGTGGGCTCAGGCAGGGACCCCTCGGGGAACCCGCCACTTCCACTCCCGCCCCTGAGCGGTGCCCGGGCCCCTTTTCATGGGACCGTGTGTGCACTTCCGTGCTCACGCAGATGACAATGAACATGTAGGATGCCCAGGAAACGGGGATTAACTTGAACATCAACCTGCAAATTGATATGACTCAGAAGGAGCCACAGTAACACCTACTTTTTGCATTACCTATAAGTCTTTTTTTTTAAAGATTTTATTTATTTACTTTTAGGGAGGGAGATAGATAGATAGAAACATCAATGTGCGGTTGCTGGGGGTCATGGCCTGCAACCCAGGCATGTACCCTGGCTGGGAATCAAACCTGGGACACTTTGGTTCCCAGCCCGCGCTCAATCCACTGAGCTACGCCAGCCAGGGCCCTATAAGTCTTTATTAATTGTATATGTAGCATTTCAGGGAGAATGTGTAAAATGCTTATGAGAGGAGTGTAGTTTTAAGTATCTCCAAGATTCTATGAATGAGTGATATACCAACTAAAAAGCATTCCCTTTTCCCCCGAAACGAGGTCTTCCTCTTAGTTTATCAAAACCGGCCTCCTAAGAACATTTCCTGGACGCACCTGGTTTTTCATCTTCCAGCCTCTGCATCTGTGGGTCGTGGGTCACTAAGTTCTGCCCCCTGTGGGTTCGGCCTCCACACCAAATGGCTCTCTGAGCATTACACGTCCATGTTGTCAAGACTTTTATTGAAAAGTCTTCCTTCTAGCCCTGGCTGGCGTAGCTCAGTGGATGGAGCACGGGCTGTGAACCAAAGCATCGCAGTTTCGATTCCCAGTCAGGGTACATGCCTGGGTTGCAGACCATGGCCCCCAGCAACCGCCCATTGATGTTTCTCTCTCTTTCTCCCTTCCTTCCCTCTCTAGAGATGAATAAATAAAATCTTTAAAAAAGAAAGAAAGAAAGAAAAGTCTCCCTTCTTTACGATTTTGTTTCCCTGGTGATTCTGTGGGGACGCGCAAGGGGCCTGCAGGCCGGGGGCCGTCAGAAGGGCACGGGACTCGAATGTTCAGGACACAGTGGTGGACAAGGGCAGCGCTCGGGCCAGAGAAGGGACTTGCCGGACTCCAGATATAAGAAGTTAACTTCACTCCTCTGAATCTAGAACGATATTAATTACCCACTGTCCTTGAGGGACTTGAGAAGGTGCTCATGGCAACCATTCACAGCCTTCTGCGGGTCCGAGGAGGGCCCTGTGGGGGGGCGCTGGGAGCCGTGGCCCTGAGAGCACTCGACTTAAAGAGAGGACAAGGTCATTGGAAACGTTGCAGGAACAGAGAGACCAGGGGATTGATAGGATCGTCTATGTGTAAATTGAATTCACTGAGAATTAAGACAAGAATAGTATTGGAGCAGAAAATATTGCAAAACAGGAAGGGCCAGGCCGGAGTGGATGGATGGGAGCACTGAGGGGCGAGGCCATCTCGGGGTGGAGAGGCCCACCAGGCTTCGGGGTGGGGGGGAGGAGGAGGAATAGATGGGGCGCAGTGGCGAGGGGAAAGGAGGAGATGTGGCCTCCCCTCCCCCGGGCCCAGAGGCCTGAGGACCACGGAAGGTAAGGGGGCTGCCTATGGGGCCTTCGGGTCCGGGTAGCCAGGTGCGGCCAGCTACACGTCGGGGGGTCACGCACCTCTTGGAGAACCTCATGAAAAGGCTGCATCATCTCCTCAGAAAAATGCGGGTAAACTTAAACATTATGACTGTAATTTCAAGGGAGGGCTTTCAGAATTAAACACCTCCCCGCATCTTTCCCGGCCACTCCCAGTTTGGACCCATGAATTCGAGTTAGGAAACTATGATTTCGGCGCTGCTTTTCACGGGGACAGTATGATGGAGTTAAGAGGGAATTCTGCATTTTAGGACTTATTTGCACATTTTGGAAACTAAGCAAAAGACTCAAAATTCTTTTCCTAAAATGAGATCCACAGTTCATCCAGGCCCTGAGTTAATATTGGGGCTACTTAAATGAAGAATTATATCATCGACTCATGCCAATGTTGCTATTTAACATTGGCTTGTCAAGTTTTAATGCTAAAAACTAAAGAATTTAAGCTTCCCTGTATAGCTCACGTACTTTTTAAATGACCTGTTCGATAGTCGGTCTCTCATCTGGAGAAACACGGTTTGCATTTGTTCTCAGGCGTCCTGACAGAAGGGGCCTGTGGTCAGAGTGGTAAGCTTGGTAGGCAGAAGGCTACAAAGGAAGAAGCAAATGGGTGGACTGGCATTTTTGTCTAATTTAACGCAAGCATAATTACAGATATGAAATGTGGAATGAAAATAAATTAGAGTTATGCTTCGGTCATTTTGCATTGTGTGTTCAGGGCTAAAAAAATAAATAAAAACGAGCCCACGGACGTGAAAGGGGAGCTGTAGCTGGACGTGGAGGCCTGCGGACGAAGAGCAAAGCTCAGGACTTGCCCGCGGGCCATCGCACTGACCGGTCTGGACTCAGGCCTCCCGACTCTCGCATTCCGGTTCGGTCGGCTTGACACACGCGGCACACCAAACCCTCGGTCTTCCTCCTCCCGGGGTTCCTTCTTTCATGAGATTGACTTGCTTTCCAAAAGGCCCCGACTTCACATCGATGGAGTCTGTTGCCTTTGGCGCCAGCGAGCTGTCGTGAGACTCCTGACTGACCTAGAAAGTGTGTCCCAGGAGGCGGGGGCTGTTGCTGAGCGGCGACCTCTTCTCCGACCTCTGCGCCTCCGGGCCTCGCAGGGCAGGGCCTTGAGGTCGAGGTCAGGGATCCTGGGTTTCCTCTACTCCAGCTTCCTAAGACCAAGGAAACTGAATATCCAAAAAGAAGGCATTCTAAATTACAGCTGGAATAATATTTTTTTATTACTGATGAGAGAGAGAGACATTGATTGGTTGTACCACCTGCTGATACATACATCCATCATTGATTCCCATACGTGTCCTGACTGGGGATCGAACTCCCAACCTTGGTGCGTCGGGGTGACACTCTAACCAACTGAGCTACTTGGCCAGGGCTTGCTGGAACTATCTTGTGAGGTAGGTGCATTATCTTCATGTCAGAGCTTAGAGTTTTCTTTAAAGAGTTAACAGTGAGTTTTAAATGGCAGGGCTGAGATTCCAACCTTGTAGTATCAGACTTGGATAATCATTAAGACAATCTATCTAAATATGTGATACCTATTATCCAGCCTTCTACCAATCATATATGTATGTGTGTATACTATTACACAAACCATCTATATTATACACACACCATGTAGTTTTTCTCACATATCATATGTATTTTTATATTGCACAGCCATGTGTAAAACAAAGAGTAATCTTAAAAATTAACAACCACCACGAAATGATATGAGCTGCCATGATGCACCGTGAGCAACTGGATCTCACACAGAAGCCTACGGTTTCACCGAAGGCTGCTCACAGCCTGGGGCTGGACAGGGCAGAGCGCACTGCAGGCTGGGGGCGGAGTCCAGCACTCGCCCGGCAGCCTCTAGGAGCTTGGAGCTGGGGGCACCTCCCCTGGGCACTCGGTCAGGCTCTCAGGGCGGGGAGGGGGGAGGCCGGAAGGACAGGGTGTGGTTAGTGTCCTGGTTTGCACCTCAATAGCTCATTAAGCTGAGTCAGCTCTAGTCAACTGAGGACTTCTCCTGAAGATTGAATCGCTTTCCTATTACACTCTAAGCTCTCCTGGAGCTGCGTGGCTTCCCGGCGATGCCCGGCCCACACCAGCTCTGCAGACGGTGTGTGAGGAGGGGTGGGCTCCGCCAGGCACGCCTGCCGCTGGGCTCCCCTGCTGCCCGGCGCCACCGTGGCTGCTGACCTGAGCAGCAGTGGCCGTTGTGGGTGGGTAGCCCCGCCTGCAAGGCAGACAGCCAGCCCTCTTGCAGGGTCATCTGGCGGGTAAGTGACACTACAGGAGCCGGACTGGCTGGACTCCCATCTCTGCTCCGCCACGCAGTGACCGCACGACTCTGAGCGAGTTCCGTCCACACTGCGCCTCGGGCTCCTACCTGTGACACAACGAGGAGAGCCACGGCACCTGCTCCTCAGGCCGCAGTGGGGACTCAGTAACGCGAGTAAAGCTCTCGGAAGAGCGCCGAACACCTGACGCGCTCTCCAAATGTCAGCGACTACTACAGGCAGACTTCAGAGACTGTCCCCTCCAAAAGTTGCAGTATCTTACCCTGTCTGGCAGTATAGGAAGGATCTCGTAATTCCCTAGTAAATTCCAGATGCTGTTTTCCCAAAGTGTAAGAATCCTGCCAAAATCCTAAAATCATTGTCCAGTAAACTATTTGTTATCCCTCTGCTTAAAATACTGTCTGCTGAAAGCCCCGTGACTGAGCCAAGTACAGCCAATGGGTGTCTGTGTTACCACCGCCCTGCAGCGGTGGCGAGAGCAACATGACGACTGTGATCATGTAAGCCACATACACCGAGTTTGGGCATACACGCTCGCTTTTAAAAAGCCATCCTTGTTTGCATTGCTTCTCACTGAATTGCCCCAGTTTTAATCATAATACTTTTAAGACCCTACAAAGCAGAAGAGTATTCAGATCATTTGTAATTAAGTTGGATGCAACAGACATGCACGAGTGGCAAGCTAAGCAAGAATGCAAGACAACGGCTTAACAGACTCAGGTTTCAAGAAACATCCTAGTGAGTGATTATCGGCACAGCGCAGGGAGACTGGGAGCAGAACCCGTGCCCCGAGAACTCCGCCCGGGGACAGGTGCCAGCGCACGGGTGCTCCCAGGGCACCCGGAAGGAAGGAAGAAGTCGTGGAAGGTTCTTACTGAGAGCAACGGCACAATCAGAGCGGTGGGGGAGCACGACCCCAGAGTCCTGGCCTTGCTTTTGACATCCTTCGTGTGACCCCGGCTCCAGTCCCTCTGAGCTCCAACACAGGCCGAGGACCCTGCCCGGCCTTCCTCCCAGGGCTCCCGTGGGGAGGCGCTCAGAAGGAAGGAGGATGACACAGACGGGAGGCGGGGGTGTGTCTTGGGGCCCTCCTTACCCGTGTGCGGCAGGGAGGCCTGGGCTGGCAGTGGGGTACCGTGGGGTATCGAGGACTGGGCTCCTTCTTTCTCTTCCTCCCAGGGAACGTGCTTACCCACCGGGAGGTTTTTATCTCTTCAGTCTGGGAGTTTCCTGTGGGTGGGCGTTAATGTTACTGCAAGGACAGCATTTTTGTGTCCTTTCCACTACTCCCTCCCGTGTTGTGAGTGACGGTGATACGACAGCAGGTACCACTTCCGTAGTTTTATGCTTAGAATGTCCCCCTGTCCCATTAGACGTCAGATGAAGTGTCTCCACCCCACTGCGCGTGGGAATGAATGTGAGTACATTTGGTCATGTTGTATACGGTGTTATGTGAATTTTATCCTGAATCTCTATAAATACATACATGTTATATATATAATACACACACATTTCTGTCATTGATACGTTCCACTTTTTCAGACTCCCTTTCTACCAGTTGGACTTAGTCTACTTGGAATTAAAATGCACGGAAGCCTTCCAGCACCTCTACTCCTTTGTCTCCCTTTACAATTTCTAGGCCCGGCCACGGGCCTTTAGCAACGGTCCTCCCAAGGAATCCATCTCCAGTGGCCCCGAGACCCGCACACAACACTCGCTTGTGCCTCGTGCGCACACTCACAGGCGGGCCCTGTCTCCCCAGCGGGCTCCGTCCCAGAGACACACGTCTCCTGAGCAGAAACAGGCAGCTGGCGTCCCAAGCTGAGGCTACAGATTTCTAGGGGTCTGTTTCTCTCATAGCAATCCTCTTCTTACTCCAAAAGGCTAGGGCTCGCCCAGTGTCACCTGACTACCTGCGGGACAGTCCCCCAGCTCCGATCTTAGGCAGCCCAGCCCAGGGCTTCCGAGCGCCCTGCAAAGGACAGCTGAGGGTTTCTTCTCCTCCATCTCGGCCGGAGACGGGGACAGAGCTGGGCGTAGCCAAGGAAGCTGGTTGCAAACCCTCTCGTCTAGGCATGCCGCCCCAGGTGAGATGCACAGGAGACCACGGCGTCTTCGAGAACATTGTGCTGGCAGGAACTGCCACCTTGGCTTCAAGCGCCAACACAACACAATGCAAGGAGCTTGTCAGACTCTTAAAGGTGCTCCAGGGAGGAAGCAGGCCTATGGAACTGTTCCGTGACAAGCATGTGCTGCCCTCGGAGAGAGGGAAAGAGCAGCGTGGAGCACAGGGGCAGGTGCGGCGCTGGAGGTGACAGCCGCAGGTGCGGAGGGCACAGCCGCGGGACCAGGGGACGAAGCCTCGAGCCACAGAAAAGTTTCCCCAGGCCTTGACACCTAAGGGGATCCGCTCTGCTGGATTTCACCATTTCTGGGGCCTGGCACCCACGGGCTGATGAAGGCCAGGCAGCATTCCAGCGTGAGTTTGTCACCTATAAAAGCACACAGAAGCTCATGTAAAGTTCTGAATGAATGCGGCAGTTACAGCTCGAACGCATCAATTCGTCAGCGATAATCCCCATCTTTTCGCATATAAATGTGCTAATTTTTTAGAATGTATACTTCTTGGTACCCAAAGCGTCCATTGTATTTGCATTCTCTCCATGTCCCTTATCCGCACGCTCAGACAAATTGGTAAACGGCAGCATTAGTTCCTCTGAAGTGTATGCGCATCACATTTTCTAACGTCCAATCTCCTGTGGGGAGCTGTTGTGGGTCAGCCTCAAGTGAAAAAATAATAACCTATGTCTCAATTATTTCCAAATTCTCTGATTCTACCTAGAAAACATCAAGGGCTTTCTTTCTAAAGCACAGTTTTGACCCCCATTTCAGCTGTTTCACACCAGCGAAATGGCAAAGAACTCCAAGTTGAGGTTATCCTTTACGCGTGTATATGGGACACACGGTGCCCCCCTTATCTGATGGGGGTGTGTGCCAAGGCTCCCTATGGATGCCACGAAGGGTAGCAAACCAAACATACGATCCCCCCCCCATACACACATATGTATTTTCACTTACAGGAAGCACTCTGTAACTTCCCCTCAGCATATCTGAGTTGACGGCATCACTACTCTCGTGCTTTGGGGCCACGATTAAGGAAAATGAGGGTTTCTTGAATACAAGCTCTGTGTTGCCATGGTGATTGCTCTGATGACTCAGACGGCTGCTAAGACTAATAGGCAGGCAGCGTACACAGCATGGAGGTGCTGGGCGAGGGCTGATTCAATCCCAGGCAGGTTGGGGCGGGTGGCCTGAGATTTCGTCACACTACTCAGGACGGCACCCAATTTAAAACTCACGAGTTGTTTATTTCTAGAAATTCATTAATACTACGTCCAAGCTATAGCTGACTCTGGGTAACTGAAACCCCGGGAAGTGAGGCTATGGATAAGGGGGAATCACAGTCCGCCAGGAAATGTGAACAGTGCTTATCTCTTGTGGTCATTTAGATGTGATTTTTTTATTTGTGTGTTTCTTTGTTTTTCAAAAATTTTATAATCCGTCCCTGGCTGGCGTAGCTCAGTGGACTGAACGCGGGCTGCAAACCAAAGTGTCACAGGTTCAATTCCCAGTCAGGGTACATGCCTGGGTTGCAGGCCATGACCCCCAGCAACCGCACATTGATGTTTCTTTCTCTCTCTTTCTCCCTTCCTTCCCCCCTCTAAAAATAAATAAATAAAATCTTTTAAAAAATTTTATAATCCCTATGGATTATTTGGTAGGCAGACTGATTAGGGGAGGTGTCCATGACACTATCACAGGGACAGCCACCAAGTGATCAGCCTTCAAAGAAATAAATAGCCTCCGCCAGGGGAAGACGAGCCCATCAGGAGCCGGGGACGGCTGGGCAAGGACTCGTGGGTGGAAAAGCACGTGGGTGCTCCAAAACAGGGGACACGCCGAAGGAATACCTGTGTGCCCACCCACAAGGACATAAGGAGACAAGGAGTGAGGAAGAACATGCTGCAATGTAGTTCAGACTCCAAGAAATCTAGATTTTATCTCCTAGCTGCAGTCTTTTCCTCTGGAAATAACCTCCTCTTCCTCTTGGGCCCCTGGCAGATCTTACATGACTTGCTGTATGGTCGGTGTAAAACCCTGGCTGCTCTTGTCTCTCCCGGAGAACGCAAGTGCACGAAGGACAGGACCCATCGGTCAGGTTCTGTATCTTCACCGTGTGTGGCACCGCGCCATAAATACAGCAGACAGTCAGAATTAAGTATGTCATGTGACTAGGGCTTCTTGCTCCTGGAGTATAAAGATAGTGCCTTGATACTTTCCCTAAAATATAGGCCACCTCAGATGTTTCTTCTAAAGAAAACAAGAAAGTTCCTCTTGTTGGTTTAGGGTGAAACTGCAGGCAAAGGCCAAAGGAAGGGGAGCCCAGTCTTGGAAGTGCTGACCACGGGCTGGGATTATCAACCACCCCGACTTCCCATGGGCTCCTGAGCGAGCCCTGATGTTTGGAGCCGCTGTAAACCCTCGGCTCACTGAGGAAAGGGCTCTTTGTCACGCTGTAGGAGGAGCAGAGTGAGGTTAAATATTGCTGTTCCTGAGCCTAAGTGGGGGTCGGGGGTGCACGTGCAGACATGCCACTGAGTCAGCGACAAAACTGCTCACCGTCCGTGCTGCTGAGAGCGAAGGTCAGAACGAGGTCGGCAGGAGCCTCAGCACAGCCCAGGTGAGCTGGCTCTGTGCCCGAAGTGCATTCCTTTCGATAAAACATTTTGTTCAGTCCTTCCAAGCTGAAGTTCACCCAAGCCATTCAAGGTAATCAAGCTGTTACTTGTCACGAAAGTGAAAGGAACGTCGCTGGGTCCAGAACAATGGACCATGCAGTGCTTCGGGGGGACGGGGGGACCGGCCCCGGGGGCCACAGGCTCCAGTGGGGCGGTCTGGGAGGGTCTCAGCGGTCAGTTCCACGTCCTCACTTCGTAGTGGCTTTCCACAGATAGTCTTCACAGCGGTCATTCTCGTCCCCGTCTCAGCAATGAGAACTGCAAGGCTCCAGGAGATTAAGTCACTCACCCCGAGTTGTTTCTCCTAATAAGAAGCGGACGAACCTTCAAGCCGCCGTCCCTGTGGTTCGCTGACCTTGATGACCTCCTGCCGAGGCCTCCGCCCCCCACGTGCGCTCAGCACGGTTTCCGGATCTGGGCCAGTCGCTGCCCTCACGACAAAGAACAGAGAAAGCATCGAAGTTTCTCATTAAAATCATCCACTTCCAACTTAATCTTAGGATGATTATTGTAGTCCAGTTACGACATTCTCGTCATAAGAAATTGACTTTATTCTCTCATTTCTTTCACTTCTTTTCCTCCCTCCTTTTCTCCCCCTTTCCTCCTTCCCTCCCTTCCTTCCTTCTCCTTTGTCACGAACAGATGTCCCAGCAGCCCTCAACAACAACGTTCATGGGTGAGACAAGGAGTAAAAAATAAACACTCTTCGTCTTCATTCTCAGTGAACATTTAAATCGTGGCGGTAGGAGACCAGGTTTCCCTGGCCTCACAGAGAAACGTTGTGCTGGGTGCTGGTCCCCCGCCACAGGTGGGACTATTTTCTGGAATGATCAGGTCGTCCATCAGCACCTAGTGTTTCCTCCTAAATGTCATCATGACCAACGTCTTACTCACTTCTCCCCAGCACCAAACACCGTCGCCTGATCCTTTCGTAAAAGGCTGTCTTCTCTTGACCTCTGTCTCATTCCTTGCTAAGTCGACTTTTGGGAACTTTTCTCTTGTCTACGGTATAAATGTTGGAGTTCTTACAACTTGGTCCTTGACACTCTTCTTTAAATAAAAGAAGATCTCACTGTAGTCTTGAGACTTAAATTATCGATATAACATAGATTTCTAATGTTCATTTCTAGGTTGGGTTATTTATTTATAGAAACTTTATTTAGACAGGTCCTTTTTCTGACGGGCATTTCTGAGGTCCATAGAGGCTTGGGTATGTGGAATCGTGGTCCCCGAAAAACAAGTCTATTTGCAGGATAGGTGACTCAACACCAGGTGTGAGACAGGGGTGGGGTCAGACCACACCTCGCTAAGGAAGATTCCAGATCCAAGACCCAGACTCTAAGAGCAGGTTCATCTAGAAAGTCGCGGAGGCAGAAGAAGTGAGCTGTGGAGCGACGAGCTTGGGAAACGAGTTACAGAGGAGAGCAGGGCCCTGGGGTCTGGGGGAGACAGAAGCAGGGAAACCCCTCCAGGCAGGCGGCAGTGGGGGGGTCGGGGGGGTCCTGTGTTCCGGACGGAGAGCCACTGGGCCTTCCTGTGGACGTGTGAAGGTAACTTCTCGTGCTCTGGGGCCTCAGAAGCTGTTTCACAGGTACCCTAACTTGACCCATTCAAATCTAAGTGTTGGGGGTTTTCGCCAAATCTGCTTCCGTTCCTTTGTTTCTTGTGTCCATAAAAACCACATCACTCACCCCACTGCTCCTGAAGGCAGTCCTAGGGTCGCGCCCACCGTGCTCAGCCCTCACCTGAGCCAGCCCACGCCCCCAGTCCAGGAGGACCTAGAAAGCAGGTAGAGGCTATGTTTTGCACTTCAGATCTCTAGGGTAGGTGGCATTGGCGTTGGACCAATGGCCCGGCAACATCGGGACCGGCATCCTCCGCTCTCGTGACCACAGTGCTGCAGGATGGCGACCCCGTTGTGGGCATCGCAGGCCGTCAGAGGGAGACACCATTACCTTCTCCGTAACCTTTGCCACGAAAGCGAAACTTTTCTAGAACTTTCAGTGGCCTTCCCGATGCTGGCCCGGCCCCACTCAAGGGCCCCACCCCCTCCCTCTCGGCTAACACGGAGCCACAGACGAACAGCGAAGGAGAGGAAGGTCAGGGCAGCCCATCTCCGTGAGCAGATGAGGAGGCAGGTCCCAGGGCGGAGGGCAAGTTGCCATGGAAATCAGGTCTGCTTGACCTTCCTGTGGAAAGGCCCGCACTTTCGAAAATCATCCCTTTTCGTTACACCCTCTTCAGGCACGCCTTCCGAGTGTGCGTGGTCTGTCCCCTGCCCACTACAATAGTCGACGCTGTAGCTTCCTGTAATTCATACTGCCAGTGACAACACGCACCCGGCCCTGCAGGAGCTGAAAACTCGGTCTGCTTGGGGACAAGGGGAGGGGAGCAGCAAGCCCCACCCCATGCCCCGCCCCGCCCCACCCCAATCCAGGCGCTAGGGGTGCGCAAGGCTGGGAACTGGAAGACGCGCCTGGGCCGTCCCCTGTCCGCCCCCAGAATGCCAGCAGCCGCTGCACGGGAGGAACAGGCCTGCTCCCTGTCATGTCCCCTCCATTTCAAGCGTTAACCATCCACTTTCCTGACTCCTCACCCGGCACCTTGGCGCGTGGGCTTGAGCCCAGGAGAGGGAAAACGAGGCGTGGGAAGACGCAAGTGCAGCTGAGGCTGGGGGGGGGGCGGGGGGGGAGGGGCATCCGCCACCCCAGCAGCGCCTGTTCCTTTCTCCGGAGCCCGCGGGCCTCTGGGGCCTGTGCGCCACCACGCGGAGGCGCCCTGCGTTCCTGCCGGAGCATCTGCTTTAGAAACTTCTGGCGTCTTTATGACACCATCCTTTCCACTCGGCCCTGCCCTGTCTCTGCTGGCGCGGTCTCCAGACTCCGGCGTCTCTCTCCTTCGCGTCCCCTGACGTCTCCTGGGGGGAAGAGGAAGGATCCGTGTGTTCCAGATCTGAGTGTGCTAGAAATAATGCAGCATCATTTGCATAATATCGATCTTTTCTTCCTACGCAGACTACTCCTGACAGCTATTAATTAGCCGTAGATTTTGTTTTCTTGCCCGTGCTTTGGAGAGTATTGCAAAGGCCTGCCTCTAACAGGAAAAATTCATAAGTACGTTTCTCGGATGTCCACGCCTCATCTTCCCGCCACTACGCACTGACCCCTCCCCGTGCCCCACCCGCTCTGCTGTCCCAGCTACAGCCTCAGACTGCAAGGTGAAAGTGTGTGTCCTGGTGGCTACCCCGGGTCTAGCAGTAAGTACACAGGGTGTGTGGGGTAGGGGAGGAATAAAATAATTCCTTGGGAATGATACAAACATCTGTAATGAGAATTTTTAAAACGTAATTGTTGTTAAAAAGTTCCACAGCTTTCCCTGCCACCTCGCACATGAATTGTATTTCCCTGAGGGCTCTATTAGCGCGCCGATGGAACTCTCAGGACAGGGCTCTGACAGTCACAGTAACGAAGTGCATGAAGCCCATTATTCTGTTAGGTTCCTGCAGCGTCTTAGACTGAATTTAGATCACTCAAAGCCGTGAAAGCAGAAACATCAATGCATCGCTACGATAAAGAGCAGTTTTTACAAGTGAAAGGAGCTTCGTTAAGGGGCTGAGCACTGTCCAGGACGGAAGTGGGGTGTCTTCCGGGAGCTGTGGCCCGTGGCTGGGCGGTACCGGGCTTTCTGTCCTGCAGCTTTTCTTATGACGTGTTTGTCATCGAGTCTGAGGGCCCAGGGAGGCTAGAACTCTGTGGAGCTGGAAAAAGTGGTCCAGGACACCTGGTGAACCCTTTCCTTTTATGATGAAAGGGGAGGACAGGTCAGTCGTCGGATTCGGGTCATGCACTTTGCTGAGACCAAGACCTAGGACAGCAGCTGCTCAGTGTCTGCCCCAAAGCTCCTGTCTGTCAGGCCTGCGGTGGGTGCTGGGTAAGATGCCGGTTCCGCCGCCACACCTATTAACCCCTAGGATTTCCAGGACAGCATGTGATCAACTGCATTTAGGAAACACCTCGAGGGTGGGTCTTACCCGCATCCATGTGCTGGCCCCTCAGGACATCTGCAGGCTCACCCGCCAGGGCACAGCCAAGCCTCATTCAGCTTCGGTCAGAGTGCCGTGGCTGAGACGTGGTGGGTGACAGCGCTGGCGAGGCGGCCCACCCAGTCTCTGTCTCCTCTCCCCTTTCCAGAGGGGAGGGGGCGGGGCTGGAAGTTCAGCCCCCTAGTCACAGGGCTGCTTTTTCTGGTGAGCAGCCCCTGTCCTCAGGCTGTCTAGAGCTTTCTCTAGCAGACACTTAGGTGTGGCTGAGAAGGGCTCCTTTCCTATGAATGACAGAAGGCAAAAGGCACTTTTACCACTCAGGCAGTTCCAAGGGGTTTTGAAACTGTGCCAGGACCAGGGGCAAAGAATGAATATGTAAAGAATATGAACATATTCATAATAATGAATATATACCTATTCATTATATAAAAGGGACCCAAAAAACCCAGAATTATCTTCTGGAAGGTGGGCCCCTGGTAGTACAGGCTTCCCCTGCTACATGAGTGTTCCAGGAACCCATGTGGATCAGTGCGCCAGCTGGTGTTGTTGTGAGAGGCTGCATTCAGCTTCAGTGACTATTTTTGAAGACTCGGTGCATGTGCTCCTTTCACGATGGGTGATTTACAAGCGCACCTGCCCGCACTGCACTGAGTCTTCAGCAGTTCTTGACCAAACAC
Organism: Phyllostomus discolor; assembly: GCF_004126475.2. Classification (NCBI taxonomy): domain Eukaryota; kingdom Metazoa; phylum Chordata; class Mammalia; order Chiroptera; family Phyllostomidae; genus Phyllostomus; species Phyllostomus discolor. The sequence goes on along the minus strand of NC_040913.2, from coordinate 2,505,751 downwards.
AGTGCGGCCCCCATGCCCCACCCTCCGTATTTCACGTGATGTCATCCTGAGCAACCTTTTTTTGTTTGTTTCCTGGATGAAAAAAGTCCTCAAAGGGACGCATTTTGCTGATGTGGACGAGGTGAAACAAAAAATGCCAAAAGCACTAAAAAGCAGCCAAATCGATGAATTCAAACACTGTTCTGAGTGGTGGGAAAAACATCTTGATAGGTGTGTTGCATCCCATGGAGAGCACTCTGAAGGTGACTGAAGTTTAAGCATGTAAGAATAAATACACAATGTTTTATAAATTGATTCCATGTTTTGAGTTGCCCCTTATGTATAATATGTAATATTTTATTATTACAGAACAATATGCTGATTATGTTTTTCCTAATGTACTCTTAGGCACGCAAGTATTAAAAATGTTGATGTGCCCCTGTGCGTATTCTCTGGGGCTTAGAAAGAGTAGATCTCTCCACCGCGTGTGGGAACAGCCTGCTCCAGCTCATTGCCATGCCGAGATCTGTGAATACTCAAAAGGAAAATGATGCCCTGGCTGGCGTAGCTCTGTGGATTGAGCGCGGGCTGCGAACCAAAGTGTCCCAGGTTCAATTCCCAGTCAGGGCACATGCCTGGGTTGCAGGCCACGGCCCCCAGCAACCTCACATTGATGTTTCTCTCTCTCTCTCTTTCTCCCTCCCTTCCCTCTCTAAAAATAAATAAATAAAATCTTTTTAAAAAGGGAAATTATTCGTTTAATGTATTTGTCTTAGTTTTAAGCCTTTACTGTTTAAACTCCTCTGCCCAACCAGTACCAGGCCCATCCTCAGTAAAAATGTCAATCGTTTCAGATGGGGCTCAGGAACCGTGCTGGCCAGTGTTTTCCAGAGAGACAGAACCAACAGGGTGTCTGTGTCTGTGGATATACATGCGAATTAGATCAGATATAGAGATAGACAGATATGTAGATGGAGCCTGTTGAGACAGAGGGATTGATTTATGATAAGATACAGGCTCCCGTGGTTTACAGAGGTTGAGGGATCCCAGGATCCGCCCTCTGTGAGCCGGAGGCGCAGGGAGACCAGTGGAGGTCTTTGAAGGCCTGAGAGCCGGAGAGTGGATGGTGGTCGGGCGGAGGGAGACAGACAGACAGACAGACAGAGAGGCAGAGAGAGAGAATTCTCTCTTCTTCCACTTTTTTGTTTCCTCCCCGCCCCACAGTAATGGGATAAGGACCACCCATGGTGGGGAGGAGCACCCCACTCCAGTGCCTCACAGACACACTCGGGGACACAGTCACGTTGACACAAAGCATCAACTACCACAAGAACCGAAGATTATTTTTTATTAGTAGGGTATCAGTTTTTTAAGGGGGGTATTGAAACTAATCACTAAGGTTTATACTAACATGTCTGAACTTGAATGTTCGGCACACCCACTAGACCGCGAGATCCTCAAGAGGAAGGGCTGTATCTTACTGTTATAACTCCGTGATCCAGGATGCTTGGCACATAGTTAATGCATAATCACCAAAGTTTCTGAAAATGTAGATCAGTTTATTAATTTAGAAGCTCAGTATAATTACTTTGCTTTGGTACCCAGATATGTAGCCAGATTCAAACTGCTAAAATAAAGTAGCAATTACTTCTCACATGTATATAGCACTTAGCTCTGCCAAGGTTAATTGAATTAACCTTGGCAGAACTAAGTGTTGCACATTAGATTCCAAATAAAAATAATCATCATCATTCCATCTACAAGGGACACCAAATTAAGAGGTATTTTGACATCCTAAATGATAGCCACATTCTTGGATAAACCCCTCAATGACCTGAACTACGGCTAGTGACCTGAAGGAGCAGAATGATTTTTCTCTCCCTTAGATTTGTTATGTGATACTGTTTTGCTTTGGATATGTGAAACTATTGGCCACACGGCTTAAATATTTTATGACAAATTTGAAACTATCTTGTTGACCGTGCAAGGGAATGCTCATGTTTCAATTTAGCTATTTCCAGATACCTGTGTCTTCTGGGATTATGTATGAAGGAGCTATCTGACATAAACCAGACTGCTGCAGTATTAAGTGGTCTCAGAATGTATCTGGAGCTGGCTTGGTGTTTAGGGTGTAAGCTTGAATGAAAGAGAATGCAACACGGTTTTAAAGGGAGAGGTCATCTCTATGTCTTTTAGCCTGGGTGATATGTGATACATCAGCAAAAGGCACATGGCTGTTCTAAAAAAACAGAAACAGTAGAAATGAAATTAGCTACAACTTCAGTTACTATTTATTGAGCGGTCACTCTGTGTCCGGTAGTGTAATTGTTTCATTGCGATGACTCACTTCTGCATTGCATTCTAGTTTATCCCCATTTGCCAGACTCATAAGAAGCTGACCTGTCCAAGGTCACCCAACCTCTGAATATGTAATGAGAGATATTAAGTGACATGTATCCATGGAACAACCTCAGATAGAACCAGAGGCATGCGGGAAGGGATAAAAAACATTGAAAGTATTGATTGTGTTGGTCGATCTAAGTGAATATTGGCTCTATAGCATGTAGTGAAGCTTAATATATATAGAACAGTGACAAAATGGTAAGTGTGGAAAGGGAATAAAGGGACTAAAGTGTTTGAAGAGCCTTGCATTGTCCACAGAAATGTGAAGGTACAACTTGACATGAGGTTTAAAAAAAAGCCTGCATGTTTTCATCTCATCTAAATTTTAAAAAGAGTAGAAATAAATTGTATAAGAAAGCCAATAGAGTAGTGAAATAAAATAACAAAAAAAATCTGATTAAGGAAAATAAAAACTTGTGAAAGAAAAATAAAATATATGATAAATGGTAGTTTTAGACTTAAATATAACAGTAACTACATTAAATATAAACTGACTAAATTCACCAATGGAAAGACACAGATTGTCAAATGGAATTTTTTAAAAAACTGTTACTTAGACACTTCTTAAAGAACACATGAAGTGTACAAGTAAAAAAAAATAGGCAAAAAATGTATCATGCAAAATGAATCAAAAGAATTCTGTTAACAGTTATACCAATATAAAAAGCTTAATATAAAAACTTTCAGTCAGAAAGTAAAAAGTAAAAATTAAAATATGAAATTTTATAACAAAAAGGAAAGTGTAATAATTTAAAACCTGTAACTGCTAATCACATAATTTCAAAATATATTTTTAAATTATTGTCAGAATACAGAGAAAAAGACAAATTCAAAATCATAGCGAGCAATTTTAACATATCTCTTTAAGAGAACAAAGAAAATATTACTAAAGATAGAGAAGATTTGGACCATAATTATTAAATCTAAACTCATTAATTAATTTATCTTTCATCTCTCACCTAAAGAATCCATATTTTTTGGAGGGCACATGTAGTATTTACCAAAATAAATCACAGGTTGGGCCAGAATGCAGGTCTCAATAAGTTTCAAAGATTAAAATCATACAGAGAATGTTCTCCGACCCTACTGGAATTCAGCTACAACCCAATCCAAAAAGAGATAAATAAAAAGTGACCAAACATATCAAAATGAAGCAATTCCTTTATGAATGACCAGAGTCAAAGAAGAAAATATTTTCATCTAAGTAATACTGAAAATGCAGTGCATCAAAATTCGTGGGAATCATCTAAAGCCATACTTAGAAAAAAAGTCATAGCTTTAAATACATTTATCGGAAAAAGAAGGCGAGCTGAGAATCCACGATGGAAGCATCCAGAACGGGAAGTGAGAAAGAGACGAGCGCAATAGCACAATGAAAGGTGAGGACACGAACTGGGGGTCAAAGCCCTACGCTCGCTCGTCGCCCTGCTGTCTCTGCTCTTCTCCCGCAGGCCGAGGGGGCCTCTGCGAGGTACCAGAGAAGCCCTGCGCTTCGCACACGCCCCCGAAGTCTTTGTAAACTACCCCCCCGCTCGGGACCCCTCCGCAGGCCGCAGACAGGACAGTAATAACCAGCACACTCCACTGTCCTTACTGCATCCAGCCCCCCGCCCGGTGTCTTTCAAATCCTGGGTTCCCGCTGGCAGTACGGGCGGCCCCTGCCACCCCCATATTTCCCCAGGACCCAGCAGGGAAAGTCTCGGCAGCCGGTCCGCCGCGCTGTGCCGGGAACTGGCTGCGCCCCCGACTCGCCCCTCGCAACGGCACCTCCCCTGCGCTTGGTCCTCGTGCGCCAGATCTGGTGAGGAGCCTGATCCTCCGACACCGCCTACCCTCTCCCTTCTTGGTGCCAACCGTGGCGGGTAGGGTCCTCTGGGACGTGGACACCGAGACAAACTAGAAGTGAGGGAGGTTTGCCGGAGAGATGGAGCGGGAGCCGGTGGGAGGGCCTCGGCCACGACACAGGTCCGACTGGAAAGGTCTCGGCTGACCCTCAGGGGAGGGGCGCCCCCCACAGCACTGGCCATCAGGGGAGGTTTGCACTGGGCAGGCACGGCTGGGGCCAGGGCCTCGGCCTCATGCGGACATCGGCGGAAAGCTGCCCAAGAAGAAGGTCCCCTTGGTGTCAACACCTGGGTGGACCCTGAAGGTGTGGCGGCAGGAGGCCATCTGATAACGCCACTCCCTGTACAGGCGAGTGAGTAGGGTGTCTGAGTCCTGGAATACCCGCATTCTGGCCGAGAGGGGGTCACAAAGTCGAGTGCACCTGGTGATGGCCGACCTCGCCACTCATGCAGGGGTTCAGTCCTCGCCACATGCTGTCTGTGCAAGTGTGGGTGTTACGCAGCTCGGTTTACTTCGAAGAGAGCAGGTAAGGACTCACAGCCGCCGTTCTGAACAGTCCCACCTGGGTGTATCAGAAACAACTCCGGCCCCCAGGCACAGCCGCACAGGAAATGAGGTAGTCTTGTTTGTATGTGCAGTATGCAGAGATTACATCATTTCTGCCCCCACACACTGCACGGTCTCAAAACAATGAGTTCTCCCCGCTCCGAGTCCTGTGCAGGAACCCAAGACAAGGCCTCCCTTGGTGAATGAACCGCAAGTCCTAGAACTTGTCAGGTCTCAACCGCCCAGGGTCTGGCGGAGGTGAGGCCTGCTTGAACGTGGCTGGCAGGGTAATGACACGGGTGTAATAATAACTCATGGTAAACCCATTTAGGGTTCACCTAAAATGTCCTGTGGTGAGCTTGAGTGTGCTATTATTACGTTACAGAGTTACACGCTCATGATTTTGTAGTAAAGGAGAGGCGTTATTTGTGCCGGACCCTGTGTCGTTTCCTTCTGCGTCATTTTCATCTATATTCACGCATTCTCCCCGGGGCTCTGCCCAGCCCGAGGTCCGGCTGCTGCTGGGACGGGGAAAGAAGAGCTGAGGTTCCCAGTCCTGCTGTGCGGACTCCGTCACTGTCCCAGCGTCTCAGAGAGGATTTGCATGAGCCTGGGACACGGGCCCAGGGACAGTCCCGTGGAGGCAGGCCTGTCCCCTGCCTGCCCTGAGTGCCGCAACTCGGAGCCTGTGTCTCCAAAAGTAAGAACCGTGATAATAAGCGGGAACATAGAGAGCATGGTGGGAATCCGGCACCCGGGAGCATGGTGTCGCTGTATTTGGGACTAGGTGCCTTTCGTTTTGCCCGTTTGGCACCGGGATCTCTGCTTCGGGCATCAAAAGGCCCCCCCCCGTTCCGGGCCAGGCTCTTTCTCCAGAAGCAGGATCAAGACGTACTCACACAAGTGAGACTCTCTTGGCTTTTTAGAAAAGAAGCAGCAAAGAGTTCTTTCGGAATTTCCCAACTACGAATGCCGTATCAATGATTCAGTAAAGTAAAATGTAGGAAAACTAAGTGGAAAGAATAATTGTCTTTTTTGTACTATTGGCCGTTCTATCATTTTTTTCAAATTTCACAAGTGCTTCTTATTAATATTTCATTAATATAAAATCAAAAGTAAAAAAAGAATTAAATTAGTTCTGCTACCTTGAAAAACAACTTCCGGATTCCCCAAAATAAAATCGTAAGAAAAGAATGACCCTTCCAAAGTGTGTTTTGATGGCACTGTTTTTCAGAACGCAATTAGAATGTGATAGCTAACTTAACGCATATGACGCAATCCAAACAGAAGATTTGGGGGAGAACATTTTCTTCTTTCTAACAAAGTCACACTATTTAAAATTAACGTGACAGCCAAGTGGCTGATTTCTGGCCCGCCTCTGTGGGGGTGGGGGGCAGGGAGTTGCAGCACCAGCTGAGGTGGGGGGGGCTCCCAGACAGATGCCAGACACACGTGTTGCTGGGCATTTGCTAAATGAGGCCGCACATCCCGGTGCGGCCCCGGTGCAAAGCAGGATGTGAGGGAATGTTCTTCATTCGGCAAGGGAAGACGTTTTCGGAGGAAAATTTGTAACACACTAAGAGAAAGGTCACACATCATCGGAAACAGAGAGAAGTAAAGCCGCGCAGACTGGGGATGGAGCTCTTCTTGGAATCCTGCCGGCCGCAGGCCCCGCCCGGTGGCCTGCCTGTGCTGCTAAGGGGCACTGCGGAGGGGCGGACCTACCGCCGGGTCTCACCCAGCACCAGCCTCGGAGCTCCAAGGAATCTTCATGACAGAGAAACGGGGAAGCTTACTGCATTCTGATCTTTTTCTAAAGGTAATGCGCTCCCTCACCATGAATCCTCAGGATGGAAGAGGTAACGATAAAGAAGACTTTCTTGAGTGTACCATGAATTTAGAAAACGGGGAAACATGTTGAGGTAGTGCCAGGGAAAGCCATGGGGTCTTTCTGCAACAAGAGCGCAGCACAAAAGAGGCGCACGCCTGGGGCTCTGGCCTGCAGCTCTGTCTTTCTAACAAGGCGGATTCAACTACCCCCCGCCTGTTTCCTCTTCCGTTCCCAATACCCCAACCGCTGCAGCATCACCAGAGACCTTCCTGGCTTCTGCGATCCAGATGTCAAGGCAGAAAAGGAAATGATAACTGGACTGTGCCTGCTGGTAATCCGTTTCTAAAATCAGGACTTTTATGATGAAGATAAGCGGGGAAATATTTGTTGCCGCTCTTGCTTCACTGAAACCCTTTCCCACTGAACTCACCCAGGTACGTGCGCGCAGCAGACAAAGGACGCCCGTGTCTGTTCTGGGACGCTGTTCTCCAGAGGCTGTCACCGTAGGGGACCATGGTAAACCCCACTGCTACCTGGCCCTGGAACTTTACTTCCCAAGAACACTAGCAGCATAATCCATGTGAAAGAAGGAAGAAATAATTAAGTTGTGCTTCCCTTTTAAAAAAAAATATTTTATTTTTAGAGACAGGAAAGGAGGAAGAAAGAGAGGAAGAGAAACATCGATCAGTTGCCTCCTGCACAGCCCCAGCTGGGGACCTGGCCGGCATCTGAGGCATGTGCTCTCACCGGAATCGAACCGGTGACCTTTTGGTTTGCAGGATGGCGCTCGACCCACTGAACCATGCCAGTCAGGGCCCTCCTTATTTTTTTTTTTTGTAATGGGGCATAAAAATTTCATATAACCTGGGAGTGTGGGGGAGGAGGGAGGGCATTTGTGGGTTATAGAACCAACCGCCGATGAAAGGCCTTCTGAAAAGAAAGTAGGCATTTCCAGCTCACGCATAGCCTGGCTGTTCACCTTTTTCCAATCCAAGGTGAGAAAGTCCCGGCGCATCCTCCCCCAGCAGCCACAGAAACGGGTGTTTCAGCTGAACGCACCAGCCCAGCTGCTACCTCGAAGAAGAGCTCCGTGTCCCCTTCTCTCCACCACGTATTCGGTCTTGGAGATTAGTGATTAAAAACAGGAAGAAGGCAAATAGAACGTAGCTGGTGAGATTCGGAGGACCCACGGCAGGACAGAGAGCCCTCCTCAGGTGAAGCGATCACAGAAGGAGTCATTTGCATCAGACAGGAGCCTCAAGCCTCAGAGTTTGTCCACAAGGCACCTGCATTTACGTGGGAGCAGAAGAGATCAAGCGGGACCGGGGGCTGCAAAGGAACAGACGGGCCAGTGAGACGTGGGGATCACACCCTGTGGGACACAGGGTTTCATCAACACCCAGCGGACACGAGGCCGTTGGTTCGCTGCCGTACCCACAGGGCATTCGTAATTGCCGCGAAGCCGTATACATTTGAGCGTCCACACGCCGTTCCAGTTTGCCGGCCCAGCTGCAGTCTCAGCAATAGCGGCACTGAAATTTAGTCAGCTCCAAATCCCAGCCAATGTCGGCCTTTGTCCCCTGTGTCCCTGGTTGTTCTTAGGGGCTTCTAAGCCCACTCACCACCTGACCCTCAGGCCTCCTCACTTAAGTTGTTACCCAAAGGTCTGGGGAGTTGCTCACCTCCCGGCCACGCCAGCCCTATGTTCTGTGAAAACAAGAGTCTGCAGGCATCACCGTCCTGGTTGTCCTTGCTGCCGAGGTGCCACAGGGAATGTGAACTAAAGCCTAACGAGAGAGGGAGGAAATCCTGGCAGCTGAGCCAGACTTGGGGCGCCCACAGCCAAAGCCAGCCGGCCGGCAGCAGTCTGGGGTCCCCTGGGCACAAATTCCGTAGGGCTGGGTGACGGGCAGCCTCCCCTTCCGTGTTCATGCAGGCGCAGCCCTCAGATGTCACGAGAGGGGCCATTTGAGTGAGCGCTGTGCTCTTGCTTCGGCAGCCTGCCACCGGGCTGGGAGACGCTGGCGGCGTCTAGAATCTCATTAGGTTAAAGCATGACATCATGAGGTTGTCAAGGTAACGGGCTGGCCAGGCTGCCTCCTGGAATCCTGCGATCGGAGACGACAGGTCTCTGGGCCGGGACGGAGCCGCACCGCGGCGCGGAGGACGGGCCTGCTGCCGGACCACCGCAGCCCCCGGCCCGCACTCGGAAACGTGTGCCACCATGTCGCTGCTGGGCTGGATCCCGGGGCGGCCCTGCAGTGCGACCACCCTGCTGTTCCCTGAGCCCCGGGAGAGAGTATCCGGGGTGCTACCAGCCGCCCAGGGCTCCAGAGAAGAGCATCCCGCCTGGCCACCACCTCACACCTGAAAGAGGTCCTGAAGGGCATCAGGGGCCCCTCTCGCTCCCCGAGAGCCTGGGCTCCAGCTGCCGTCCCTGGGGAATGAGAATCCGTCCCCTGGGGCCGCCTACAGCAGTGCCACCAGCTGCGGCTTTAACACCAGAAGTCTATGCTCGCCCGGCTGGCTGGCATGGCTTGGAGGGTCAGGGGCGGCCCGTGAACCCAGAGATCAGCAGTTCGATTCCTGGTCACAGCACGGGCCTGGGTTGTGGGCCAGGTCCCGGAGCAAGCAAGAGGCAACCAATCGATGTTTCCCTCCCTCCCCTTCTCCCTCCCTTCCTCTCTCTGTAAAAATAAGTAAATACACATTTTTAAGTGATCTGCTCTCATACAGGTCTAGAGGCCAGAATGACAAGGTTAAGGAGCTGGTGGGCCATGCACCCTTCAGTGTCTGGGGGGGGGAGAGGACACTTCCTTGCGCCTCCAGCTTCCCAGGGCCCCTGCCCACTGTCCTCGTGTGTCCTTGTGTAGTTCTAGGGCATCCTCCTGTCTGCGCCAGCCCAGGGCAGCCGCAGCTCCTTCTCTCTGGGAGGACCCCGGCCGCGTTGCATGAGCCCCCGCCCAGGGTCCTCCCCGTGCATTGATGACCTCTACAGAGTCCCTGTTTCCAAAGGGGGTCGTGTTCATGGGCACTGAGGGTAGGGGCTTCAGCATATTTTTCCTCTTTGTCAGTTTATTTTTATTTAATTAGAGCTGCTGTCCACCCGTTTACTGGTTATATTCCTTCTGGGTGCACAAGTTAGGGATCCGCCAGCCCTCACCACGGGACCGCCCCGTGGATCCCGGCAGGCGTGGGCCAGCCCGGCCACAGCAAACCTCTCTGAAGAGCGCCATTCCGTCTGTCACAGGCCCACCCTTCGCCCCGCACACAGACAGGCTCACAGGCGACCCCCCAGGTGACCTCACGGCTAGAAGCTGCCAGCAGTGTCCACAGCTGCTCTGTCTCCGGCCCGGGGCTCCAAGGAAGTGTGTGCGGGACAAGGAGCTCGTCAATAACGTCAACGGGAAGAGACCGCCCTCCCGCTGGTCACGACAGGACGGGGCTCTGCTGGCTCCCTGTGGAGGGACACCCCCCAAGCCCGGCTGACCGGGTGAGGCTCCCTCGGCGCCGTGACCCTCTCGTCCTGAGCAGCCAGGAGACGATGTTGCTGGGGAGAAGCGCCCACCTTTGCTCTCCTAATGGGGAAGATTCCTTTAGGGCAGGGGCGTCACACTCACTCTCACCGGGGGCCACATCAGCCTCAGGGTTGCCCTCCAAGGGCCAAGTGTAACTTTAGGCCTGTATAAATGTAACTACTCCTCAACAGTTAAGCGATAGCTCAGCGCTGCCGCTGGGGAGAAACAAGGTGCCGGGCCAGATAAAAGAAGGTGGAGGGCCGGATTCAGCCCACGGGCCTTGTGTTTGCCGCCTGTGCCTTAGGGTTAACACAGAGATTTTACCTGGTCTTCACGTCACGAGCCTGCCAGAACTCTCCAGAAGCTATTCTTCTCCGGGCCAGGAGAGCACCTCGGGAGACCCCAGGTGGGGTGCTCCAGCTGGGCCCGGAGCACAGAGTCCAAGTTCGCCAAGAGGACAAGTGGCAAAGCATCCGGGAAAGGATGAAGGGCAAACAAACATAGAATTCGTTGAACTTGAATAGCTGTGGGGACATGAGCCCGTGCGGGCAGGGATGGCTGAGCCAGCGGCCCGGGGCGAGGCTGGGGAGGCCGGCGGAGTCCAGCCGGGAAGGCCCTCGAATGGCCGCTGAGTAACCACGTTGGTTCTTCTCCTGCAGGCGGCTGGGTCTCAAACGTCGCCTGCCACAGTCACCTGAGGCCTCCACAAACACGCAGGCTCCCGCCCTCATCTAGGGTTCTGATCCAGCAATTCAGGACGGAGCTCGGACACGTGCATTTCTAATATCCCCAAGTGACACGGAGTCCGCTCCGCGTCGTGTTGAAAATGAGAAGTGCGCTCGGAAAATTGTTTTGGCAGACGGTTAATTAACGGAAAGCTACCGGGGAGCGTTTGCATCCCAAGCTGAGCGCTGCGGCTTTCTCCAGGGAACGCCGTTTGGGGGCCGGTGAGAATGCTCGGCCTTTGGTCCCCCTCTACCGTCTCTTCCACCTCTGCCCGGGGCTGGCCCGCCAGAGGCGTCGGGCTGAGCTCCAGACTGGGGTGCCAGCAGAGCACCCCACTTTGCTGAGCAGCAACCCTTCGGAAAAGCCAGTCATTTCCGGTGATTCTGTCTCCTGTGAAATGATGCTCCGGCCCGTGTCCTAACGGCCCCTGCTGGCTGAGGGCCGCCGCGTCCCTCTCCCGTCCGGGACTGGTTTCTGGCGGTGTCTGCACGTGCACTGTCGTCACCGCGGCACGGGCGTGAGAGTCCCTGGGTCTGCTCTTCCCCTCCCAGCCATTGGGGTCAAGACCCAGCCACTGAACTCTGTCCAGAGGAAAGTAACCCGCATCCCACCGAGGGCCTAGACGTGCCTTTGCAAAGGCAGAGACAATGTGCTCCCGGAAAGGCAAGGCGCTGAGAAGTCGGAAGTCAGAGTTTCGGAGTCTCATGGCCCCTGTGTGCCTCTCTGATCTCAGGCCTTTTCCTCCCTCCCTGTCTAACGCTGTCACCATGCCTGGAACGTCCCCCCACAACACCCACCCGCAGGGCTCACCCCCTTGAGTCTCTCAGCCTTCCCTCACAGAAGCCTTCCCTGGCGACCTGGTTCAACCCCCAGTCTCCCTGCCCTCCCCCAACAGGCTCTCTCTCGCACACACACCAGCGTGCACACACACACACACAACAGCCCCCGGTCCTGCCTCATGCGCCCCCAGACCACTTCCGTCACCACCCCCCACTCACCCTGCAACTCGGACTCCTCTGCCCGTCCACAGTCCAGGCCTTTCCTTTGGGACTGTGAGCTCCGTGGAGGCAGGGCGTCCAGGAGAGCGTGCCCACCACGGGGCTCCGAGGCCGGGAACAGCACCCTGACACGTAGGGACAGACCCCGGCATTTCTTGAAAGAATCAGTCGGATTGCTTCTCCCATACCCTGGCTTCAAGGCCTGAGCTTGATCAGCAGCTCTCTCCCCCAGGCCGGCCCATAACGCTGACCTATGATTCTCATGTATAAAGTGGGAATAATGACGCCCACCTCACCCAGGTTTGGGGGTCTGGGGAAGTCAAACTGAGACCTCAGTTATGAAAGGGCTGTGAAACACTCACTCAATACAAACACGAGTTATCTTTAATGCCTTTCCGAACCACCCCCATGAATATGTCCTATGCATTCAAGAAGTCATTACTCTGTCCAGGCATTGTTCTAGGCACACTCGAAGAGAGAGATTTCTTTGCTTCACTGTGTGTTCATGAGTAACTCTGTGTATGCTAGAAAAATAGAAATAAATGCAAGAGCTGCCAACAGTGATGAAAATAAATAGGAATAAGTCAAGTGTAAGATTACTCAGTGCTGTGTGTTGGCCTAATGTATAAAGGGTAACGAGTGGCATTAAGATTCAAGGCAATTCAGGGATCGTTGAAAAAGTAGCACAATAGGAAAAAGTAAGTGCTCATCTATTTCATTAACACACACCACTCAGCTGTCCCGAGGCCACCCCAGACTAAGGGTGTGCTGGAGACCTGGCTGGTTGCAGAGCCTGCAGGCCCACACGGTGACAGGCCCCTGTGCACGTCCGGGTCACCTATGGACTCCTCCCATTATTCTGAGGCTCTGGTGCCTCTCACATTCGCTCCTCATTACTCCCCGCAGGGCATTCCGCTGCACCCTGCTCGCTGACACCCCCACCCACAGCCCCCAGAGGTGGCGCTCTGCACTCAGCACCGCAGATCCTGGGAAACCCCTTGTCAGGGCCCCGAAGGGACGTAACCTCCCTGAGGAGCCTGTTGTGCTGGGGCAGATTCCAGGGTGGGGAGATGGCTCCTCTGGGTCTTGCACCTGCACCGTGAGGGTGCGCTAGGAAGTAACAAACAAAGAGTGAGTAACATTTCCCCTTGCTTCACGCCGCAAGTCTCACGAAATAGCCACAATGGGAGAGCGTGCCTTCCCGCGGCTCTGGGAGGGCCCTTGTGCTCTGTAGCTCTCAGACGTCCTGAAACCCTTACGACACCTGTGGTGGGGACTGCGGTGAAGGAACCCCCCCACAACCCGAGAGCGCCGGCAGGGTGTGGGACATCGGGCCAGCTCCCACACCACTGGCCCCACGCAGCACCCAGATCGTCGTTAGTAGTGTCACATCCCCGTTTTCCGACACACCCCTGGCCTCCCCCTCGCGCACGCGAGTTCGGCCGGCCCCGGGTGTGTCTCCTGCTCGCTTCCCCTGGCGACGGACAACGGCACGATTCTCCGAGCAGGCAGGAAAGAGCGACTCTCGGTCTTCTCATGCAGAAGACCAGGCTGCCTCCCTCCCAGGGGAGCACGACGAGGGGACGTTTCCCACGACGGCTGTCGGGTCCCCACTGGACGGGCGGCAGAGCCTCCACGGCATGGCCGAGCTGGGGGAGCCCGGGGGCCTCTGTGCACACGGTTGTGAGTCTGGCCACACCCTGCAGAAGGAGCACTTCCTGCTCACCTGACTCACTGGAGGGGGCCTCAAGTCTACGTGCTGGGGGATCTCCGCTCTGAGAAGGTGATGGGGATTTTGCCTCATTTTTCTGGGTTTTCACACACACGCACACACACACACACACATGCACATAGCCCCACACATTTGCCTGCCAGCGACGGTCTGGGCAATGTCCATGAGCCCAGTGGTGACAAGATCTCATGCTGTCAGCCAGACAGGAAGTCCACGTGACACCCAGCCACCTGTCACACCAGGGGAGGCGGTACTGCCACGGTGACCGTTTTGAGGTCTCCCTCTCCATCATACGTTTAAGGGAGAGACATCACGCAACTAGCATTATGCAACTCCAAACCGAAATTCAACTTCTTAACGTTGCGTATCATGAATAATTGAACAACTTGACCTCTCGTGAACTTTTAAAATAGTAAAACAACGCTGGCTGGCGTAGCTCAGTGGATTGAGCGCAGACTGTGAACCAAAGTGTCGCAGGTTCAATTCCCAGTCAGGGCACATGACTGGGTTGCAGGCCACAGCCCGTAGCAACCACACATTGATGTTTCTTTCTCTCTCTCTTTCTCCCTCCCTCCCCTCTCTAAACATAAATGAATAAAATCTTTAAAAAATGGTAAAACAAGAAAAGGAAATGACAGAACATTGAACCCAAGTCATCCTCTTCAGTTTGTACTTTGTGTGGTACTTGGAAGCAAGCTGACTGGGCCTCAGGGAGATGCTGAGTTTGGGGTGAGAAACAACAGACCAGAGGGGACAGGAGTGGGGAGGTGGCGCGTGCAAGGACCCTCCCTCGTCCCTGCTCGGCCTGCCCCTGGTGCCCGCCCCACTCCCGGTCTGTCCGCTCCGGGCCCGGCGTCTGCTCCGGAGCCGGGTCAGTGGTGGTCTGAAGGGAACGAAGCCATACTCCCGCTCAGCCCCGGTCTGAAGTTAGAGGTCAGATCCAGGAAGAGCAAGGCACCCAGGACGGGATCCAGCTCTTCAAGGACCTCGGAGGGAATTTTCTGCTCATTTCTCACACAGCCCAGATCTTCGGATTAGCGTACGGTCATTTCAGCCTCTGTAAACAAAAGGCTTGTTTAAAGCTTCAAAAACAAACAACCAAACAGATGCCAGGTTGGTGGATAATTTAGAACTTTCGTGAAAGTGTGCCCTTGGTGTGCTTCCTTTTAATTTTTAAAAACTCATGAAAACTAATTTCCTCTGCATTTTGAACATTTTCCTTTAATATAAAATTACTTCATTGCAAATTAATAATGCTTTTTAAAAGTCTTCTATTTACTTACTGCTCTTAAAAGTAAAAATAATGGTGTCAAGAAAAGTTAACCTTTTAATATATTTATTTATGTGAGTTCTTTGTTTATAATGTCAAAGTGTTCACTAAAAGGGATCGCCAAGTCAACAGAAGGTGAAGGGCATTTCTGGAAGGGAGAGAAGAACGTTTAAAATTTGGCAGAAATGAACACCAGCATCTTCATGTCTAAAACACAATATGAGTTACTAAGTATTCTACTGGTATCAGTCAGGGTTATCCAGAGAGAGAGAACCAGTGGGACAGAGAGATGGATGGATAGACAGACAGACGAATGGATGGATGGGAGGATGGATGGACGGATGGATTTCTGAGGCTGGCGAGTCTCAGGCTGGTGAGCGGGCCAGCAGGAGGCGAACACAGCGAGAGCTAGTCCTGTGTGTCGAGTGCGAAACCTGCCGAGCAGAGCAGCGGGCTGGGGTCTCAGGCGGGGCTCCTGTGTTGTGGTCTCGGGACAAGATGCCTCCTTCTTCCAGAAACCCCGGTCTTGACCCTGAAGGTCTCCCACAGCCTGAAGGAAGCCCGCTCACCTTTTGGGCAGCGGTCTACATCACTTAGAGCCTACTGATTGAAGATGGTAACTGCACCTGGAAAACATCCTCTTGGCAACCTGTAGACTGGCTGGCGGAGACCTGGGACCTGCAACCCGGCCCCGTCAGCAGGCGGAGTTAGCCACCGCCCCCCTAAAGGCAGCGAGGGCACGGGCAGTGAGCGTGGGGGGTCCCTTGACCGTTGCTCCCCACAAGAAGCACCACCCCGCATTATTAATTCAGCCCTCGCAGAAACAGGTTTCCGATTTCAAAGATGGAAGTGTGGGCGTGTGTGCGCGTGCAAGAGGGAGTGAGCGAAGGGAAGGAGTGATTAATAATGGCTTCAACTTAAAATTTCTACTTGATCACACATTTCAAAGGGAGTCTTTTCACTTGTACCGCTTTTTAGCCCAGAGACTCGGCGTAGAAATAAATTCATATTACTGTTAAAGATGTACCACGTTACTGTTCAAAACTGTAAAACATGATTGTTTTGAAATCAAATAGCAGCCTGAAAACGGTGACTTACCTTCTAACGAACTGATCTCTGCATAGATAATTGTTACAAATTCTGTTTAAGAAAACACATAATACTCTGTCCAGCCATGGGAACGCCTGAGGCGGAGAGACCGCAGGGGGTGGGGTGGTCGGGGCCCCGGGAGGGAAGGACTGCCCGCCCTGGGTGAGAGCCGAGTTTGGGGGGCTTCCTGGCCGAGCCGCCGCCACGTCCCTGAAGCACCGGACGGTGAGGACTGCAGCAGGAAGCAGCTCCCTTGCGCTGGGGCATGTTCTGGCATGCTGGTGTCTGCGGCTCTCGGCACCTGAGAATTACCAGCGAAAGCCCTGGAGAGGCGTAAACCACAGGGATGGGAGCCGAGCCCCCCAAACCTGCCTGAAAGTCCTGCCAGGTCTCTGGTTGACCCGTGACCTGTGCATTCTCAAAGGAGACAGCAGAAGTCAGCGGAAAGCAACAGCTGAGAGCCTGAAAGAACTAACTGGGCGAATGTTCCAGGGCCCACCCAGCACAGAAGAGCGAAAATGAGCAAAAATTCAGAGTTTGCGTCCTGTTCGTAACCCTGCAGACCCGGAAGAGAAACCTGAGCTGTTGGAAGATTGCCACCTAGGAGAGCCAGCGTGACTTTGTATGGCTTTGTTTCTGCCCCGGAAGACCAGGTCAGGATTGAAGGGGGCAAACGTGGCCCGGACCACTGCGAGTACAGGACTGAGGCACCCTCATCGGGCGAACCACGAGGAAGGACAGTGGCCGGTGGGCTCCCAGCCCTCACCCATCCCTGCCGGGGACGGTCCAGGACATTCCCCAAGATGCTCCGTGGCATGCCAGGGAGCGGCTCCTTCCTTCCTTGGGGAGGGACTCACTCAGTGTACGGGACGAGGCTGCACTTGCACACTGTGACCCCCTGCGGAGACACACGTGGGCCCACTCCCGCTTAAGCCTGATCACCAACGGCCCCACAGTGGTGCTCGGGGTCTTCAGAGAACCACACCCTTTAGAGCCAGTGGCCAGCGGTCCCCAGAATCCATGTGCTCCCCCAGGTCAGAGTGTTTCCCAGTTGGCGCCTCTGGGTCTCTTCGAGGCTGCAGGGAGGGGACTGGTGTCATGAGTGAGGGTCTTCCTTCGAGGACTCACGCACTGACCCGGGCCTGGGAACAGAGAGTGGCCGCGACTCTCACCGTGGCGACTCAAGTCCCACCTGTATTTCCAGGTTTAGACTTGCTTGTTCACGCAGGGTTTTACAAAGTACGCGAGACTTCACAAGCCTGCTCGTTTGCTAGAGCCTCAGGGGTTCCGTGATCAGTGAACCACCGACAACGACCCTTACGGGTCAGACTGTGGGGACTGCCGCACTAGCCTACTAGCTACTTTTCATTGTTGTTCAATTATAGTTGTCCCCACTTCCCCCATTACTCTCCCGCGCCCCGCCTACCCACTCGGACACCCATCCCTCCTCCCCGCACTGTCTCTGTCCACGGCTCCTGTATACACGTTCCTGGACCTACCCCTTCCTTTCTTGCCCCGTTGTTCCCCTCGCCCCTCCCCTCCGGTTGCCGTCAGGCTCAGAAACAGAGTTTTCCGGGGAATTGGTTACTGCCGCTGGGATTCAGTCAACAGGAGCGCCCCGATACTCCAGGTCAGGGAACCTGCTGCAAAGCCGGGGCGTTCTGGAGTTTTCATCTGGGACACTTGCTCCTCAGCATGTCCCAGACCGGCACGCCACCCCCTAGCGAACATGGACTTCCGTCCGTGGTGGAGGGGGTGTTCCGGGGCCCTTCCCGGGCACACGGTGAAGGCGAGGGTGCAAGAGTCTCCCGGCGAAACTCGGCACACAGTTCCCATCTCCCTCAGTGTCTGGGTCCCTCCCCACCTCGCCTCAGGAATGTGGCCTCGGTGCGTGGGGCGTTGTTGAAACCAGCAGCAAGGAGGAGAGGGTAGAGCTTGGGCCCACGACCATCTCACAACGGCCCCCCCCCCCCCGTGCCCACAGGCCCACCCCTCGACTACGTCTCAATTGTGACTGCAAAACCCGGTAAACAGTGACGGTCCCCAGATTCTTCTGAAGCTGAGGTTTGCATGCTGATGGAACGCACCTGTGCTGACGAGCCGCACCTGTGCTGACGAGCCGCACCTGTGCCCCATCCGAAGCCATGGTCTTCAGCTGTGTCCAGTACCAAGGCCGTGAGAGGGAAGGATCAAACTACAAGGAGCAGAGACCCAGACCTTTGAAAGAAAGTATAAAACCTAAATTTCCCGAATTTTCAAATCACACTGAACAAACGGTGGCCCATTTTCCCACAGTATTAACAAAATGAAATATCCTTTGTAAGTTTCTGCTTCTTTTGTGTCTTTGACAATATACCTATCAGTGTAGTCATGCAAAAATTTAGAATGTAAATCTGAAGATAAAGGATGTTTTCTTTTAAGAATGTAATGACTTAGGTCTTTGCACATTACACAGACCCGGATACCACTGATCTGGAAGACGGAGCTCTAAGCCAAAAATGATTGCCTGCAGCACTGCAGTTTAAAAGGCAAGCAGACTTCATATACGTGTGCGTATGTGTATAGATACACGTACCCGTATATATGTACATGTAATAGAAACACATTCCCATGCACAGACACACACGCATGTTTCCGCCAGTGTCATTGTCCCTCTGAGCTCGATGTCAGGGCCCCGGCTTTACAGGTCCCAGCAGACAGGAACACGCCGCTGCTTGCTTATTGTGTACATTACACGTCTTTCTGTCCCACTCACTGATCTATCCCTTTGGCAACCGCTGCCATCACAAGGACGTAAGTTAAGAAAAAATCGTCAACGTTCTCCCTCAACAGAGACTGGGATGATGTAGGTAAAGGCTGTGAGGAACCCGCGGGCCGGAAACACCAGGGGAGGCTCAGCAGACGCAGGTCACACTCCGCATTAGGACCGCAGCCGGGTCTCTGCACGTGCGAGAAAGACCCTGCTCCCACCGCCGAGGGGAGGGGCTTCGTCTCAAAGACACATACATGCTCCCGACTCCCGTTCTGGGTCAGACGCCCTGGAGACAGGACGCACGGCAGCAGCTCGGAGGATTACTTCTGTAACGATAGTTCTGGGAAGCCCTCAGGAAAGGATGCAGACCTTTATGCTAAACCAATTTCATGCAGGAGCATTAGACACGGCAGACGGTGGGCCTAAGACACACAAATCACCGAATGCTGGTGCCTCGAGATGGCGCAGATAATGCAAAACGACGGGATACCACGCACAGCCCTTTGCAATAGCCTTTCTTATTTTATTAAAAACCCAATTGGAATTTCTAAATAGCAAGAGCAGATCATTTGTGGACTGAGTCGTATTTTTAAAAGCCACAATTTAATAGAGGTGCTTTACCTTAAAACGCTCTGTCCCTAAAAGGTTACATATATCTTTCTAGACGTTTTCATCACCCTGTCAGAGCAGAGATGGTCAATCTTAAAGCACAAAATCACTGCCCGAAATGACCTCCCGGAGACATGCTCAAATCAGAACAGGATGTGAGTAATGATTAAGAACCATGAAGACCTAAATTATCTTTAACAAGCCCTTCCCAATTTTTTGCCCAACTAGATTGCTTCTTTAAAATGCCATGAAAAGCCAGAATTAAACTGAGAACCGCATCGGCTAATCTGAAATAGATCAGTTATATTAGAAATTAAACCCCTGGAAGACAGACGTGGTAAAGGTGTCTTCTGAGAGATAATTCACTGAATAGAAACCTGCAGAAGCGCGTTTCTCGGGACCGTCGTTGTTCAGAAATCAGCAACCAGTCCCGACACACCGTCCTCTGAACCCTCGTGCAAAACGCACAAACCACACTTCTGTCGGACGGGCTAGCTTCCAGGCTAGCCTTATTTTTTATCGTTTTAATGCTGTGTCTTTTACCGTACAATAAGGATTACGTAAATGGGGTGTACAGTTGGGTAACAAAGGGCTTTGCCAGGAGGAGAGTACTTGATAGGATGTTATTCTGAGAACTGTGATTTACAGTGAACCTTGGACCACGCTTCTCTGTTGGCGATAATGCGCTGCTAATCCCAGCACGATAAGGACCCTGCTTTCTCTTTTCTTAAATTTTCCCCTGCATTTTTCCTTGGATGATAATGATGGTGAAGCACCAACAAACACACGCTCTTACCCAGGTCTTCCTAGACGGTGCCAGATCGTCGAGCGATTCCACAATTTGTCTCCTCACTTCTCCGAGCCCCCCGGGAAGGTGCCCTTATTTAAGGGCTCTGTGACAGGTGAGGGAACGAAGGCTAAAGAAAGGTGAAACAAATCCCCCCGAGTCAGCATGCCAGACACGCACCGTGAGCCATCCGGTCCAAGAGCCCATGCTCTTCACCACGACCTCTCGGGGCGCTTCCCGGAAATGAAATGCCGCACGTGGTGCCGGAGGGAGAACAGATTTTTACAGACTAATTAACGTTCACCTCTGACTCATTGTTTCATCCGTGCAGTTCTAATGAAGACAGGGAGGGTTCCAGGGTGGGTCCTTTCCAGATCTCCCGGGCTGGTCTCGATGAGTCGTCACAGGGACCACAGCTCCACGTCTCCTCTGTCACTCTGCAGCAGACGGGGTGCACGTGACCCAGCCACACCAGGGTCCAAACCCTTTCTCCAAGGCTCTGGAAAGCCCAGGAGAGAGGACATTCCGGGGATGGTGAGCAGAGCATCCAGTTGAGGACAGTAAAGGAAATTCATAGAGCACTATTTCTCTCCCTTAAATGTGTCCACAGAAGTAGCCCTGACTGGTGTGGCTCAGTGGATTGAGCATCAGCCTGCAAACCAAAGGGTCTGCTGGTTTGAGTCCCAGTCAGAGCACAGGCCTGGGTTGTGGGCCAGGTCCCCAGTAGGGGGCGCATGAGAGGCAATCACACATTGATGTTTCTCTCCTTCTCTTTCTCCCTCCCTTCCCCTTGTTGAAAATTAAATAAATAAAAATCTGTAAAAAAAGCTTATAAAAAGTTAAAAAAATAAAAGTATACAGAATCATAGCTTTAATAAATGATTTATATAATATATATCTGTTATGCAAATCTGATCTTTAATGAACTATCAAAACTAAAATGATGTTTCTAAAAATCCCGTTAAAATTCTCTTTGGATATCTAAAACAGGATTTACCTATGAATATTATTTATTAAACAAATATTTTCAGTACCTTTGAAGTGGTAGCATTTTATTTGTTTACCAATGTCAAGAACACATTTATTTCGTAAATAAGAATCCCTTATATGTACTAAATAAAACCAAGTAGATTTTTAAAACTTTATTTTTCAGTTACGTTTTACGTTCAGTATTATTCTGTGTTAGTTTCCTGTGTACAGCATAGTAGTTAGATATAGTCATACGGCGGTCCCCCAGTGTTCCCAGCAGAGAGTCACACGGTGTCCCCCGATGTTTCCAGCGCCCGCCTGGCATCACACACGGCTGTTGGGGTGTTATTGACTCCACCCCCTGTGCTGTGCTTTGCAGCCCTGAGACTGAGAACAACTGTAGCGACCAACTGTACTTCTTGAATCCTTCACCTTTTCCACCCAGTCCCCAGACCCTCATCCTTCTGGCAACCATTAGTCTGTTCTCTGTACCTGTGAGTCTGCTTGTATTTTGTTTGTTTTGTTCAGATTGGATATACAAGGGAAATCATACGGCACTTTCCTGTCTCTGGCTGACCTCTTTCACGTAGCGTAACACCTTCCAGGTGCCTCCACCCTGTCACAGATGGCCCCATTTCATTCTTTTTTGTGGCCAAGTAATGTCCCCTTGGATAAATGTCCCACTGCTTTTGAATTCACTCATCCACAGATGGACACATGAGTTGTGTTCAAGTCTTGGCTATCGTGAATCATGCTGCAATGAACATGGGGGAGCATAGTCTTTCAAATGATGGGTTTGGGGTTTCTTCAGAGATGTGCCCAGAAGTGGAATCACTGGGTCGTACTGTTCTATTTGTAATCCTCTGAGAAAACTCTGTAATGTTTTCCACAGGGGCTGCACCAGTCTGCATTCCCACCAGCAGTGCATGAGGGTCTCCTTTTCTCCACGTCCTCGCCTACACTTATTTTTTGTTGGTTCATGGATGATAGCCGTTCTGATGGGTGGAAGGCAAGATCTCATTGTGGTTTTAATTTGCATTTTTCTGATGATTAGTGACACTGAGCATCTTGTCATATGTCTATTGGCCCTCTGTGTGTCCTCTTCAGCAAAGTGTCTATTTATATCCTTTGCCCACTCTTTAACTGGATTGCTTTTATGGGGTTGAGTTCCACAGGTTCCTTATAAATTTTGGATATTCACCCCTTATCAGATGTCTTGTTGGAAGATCTCTTCTCCCATTCAGTAGGATGTCTTCTCATTTTGTTGATGGTTTCCTTTGCTCTGCAAAACTCTTTCATTTGATGCAGTCCCATTAATTTTTCTTTGGTTTCCCTTGCCCAGGAAATCATAAAAAATGTTGCTAAGAGAAACACCAGCCATTTTACTGCCTATGTTTTCTTTTAGGAGTTTAATAGTTTTTGAGCCTTACATTCAATCCAATTTGGGTTTATTCATGTGTATAGTGTAAGAAGGTTGTCTAGTTTCATTTTTTTCATGTATCTGTCCAATTTTCCCAACACCATTTAATAAATAGACTATCTTTAACCCATTGTATCTTTTCTCAAGTATTAATTGACTGTAAAGGTGTGGGTTTATTTCTGGGCTCTCTAGTCTGTTCCATTGACCTATGTGTGTGTTTTTATGCCAGTGCCATGCTGTTCTGATTACTATTGCCTTACAGTATAGTTTCGTATCAAGCAGCATGATACTTCCACCTTTGTTTTTGTTTCTCAAGATCACTGGAGCTATTCTGGGCCTTGTGTGGTTTCATATAAATTTTTGAATTATTTGTTATAGTTCTGTGAAATATGCCATGAGTGTTTCGATAGGAATTGTGTTGAATGTATAGATTGTTTTGTGTAGGATGGACATTTTATTGATCTTAGTTATTCCTATCCATGAGCACGACATACGCTGGCATTTATTTAGATCTTCTTCACCTTCTTTCTCCAGTGTGTTATAATTTTCTGAGTACAGGTTTCTGTACCTTCTTGGTTAAATTTATCCCTAGGTATTTAATATATTCTTTTAGCCGAAAGCTGTTTGAGAGACACAATATTGCTGTTGTTCCGGAACACACTGTCACCCTTTCCTCTAAAGAACACAGTGACATTCTCAGAGCTCTCTTACGTTACATGATGGCCATACATAGCCAGAGGAAGCATATTTTAATTCCTAGAAACAGTCTTAACTGCATGAAATGCACTATTCTTCTCTCTTAATCCAGCTAAATGTCTTTGCTGTTTTCTGTTTTAAAATCATGTCACTGCTTAATCGCTCACCATCGTAACAAAATTCAAGGCAGCTTATACATTACAAGCTTGGCAATAAAACAGAGGCCGAAAAGCAATAAACATCTTAACATCTTTGAAACAATTCATCAAGCCCTAAAAAGGTGCCAGAATGAGTTTGGGAATGATAAACTTGAATTTAAAAATCAAAATTCGCTCTCAGGCGGAGACTAAAAATGTCACAAACATTTTTAGAGTCAAATTGGAAGCCTTGGGAAAAACGAGTTAGAAAACTCGGAAAGAACAGCAGCACGTCATCATGGCCCAGCCCCCCTTCTGGGTCTCTCCACGGTGCTCTCCCGTTGGTGTGAGTTACCTGGATATCCACCTCCTCACTTATCTTCACGGGTTTGACACTTACCCGCATGTTGAGAGATGCGGGCTTCGTGAGATGCTACAGGGTCTGTCATTACTGCTCCCCCACTCCCACCTGTCCCTGGGGTCCTCAGCCACAAGGAGTATCCACCTCATTGGACTTCCACCTCATCTAACTTTCCCACCTCTCGGTTCTCCTCCCCGAAGACCGGGGAGCCCACCTGTCACTCCACACTGCACGGCCCACCACTCCCAGGGCCTGCTCCAGCCTGGGGCTGCCTGTCACCCCAGGCTCAGTCCTGCTCCGTGCCCGGGCTCTCGGGTGCTTGTGAGGAGCACAGTCCCCGACTGAGTCACGTGGTGCAGCGTTGGCCAGTCACGCCCGCTCACCCTCCCTCCCATGGGGGTCAGCCCACTGAAAGAGGTTGGTTTTATGTAAACGGTTGGTACTAGAAGGGAATTTGCTAGCACATCAGGTAGCCGAAGGGAACAGACCAGGCCCGACCCATCTGTGGTGACCAGATCCCGCAGACCAGGTCTTACTGGGGACACCCCCCGTGGCCACAACGTCGAGATCTCAGAAACACCGAGAGACAGATAGGCCCCAGGGTCCCCCCCGCCTGTGTCCCACATTGAACGCTGGGACGTTCCAAAGAGGCTAGTCTCCCGGGCCTCTCTCCTCTGTCTGCATCAACAACCCCAAAGCGTCCTGCTCTTCACACCTCCTTCTTCTCTCCTCTTTAAAGCCTTTCTACTTTTTAAAAAGATTTTATTTACTTATATTTAGAGAGGGAAGGGAGGGAGAGAGAGAGAGAGAGACATCCATGTGCAATTGCTGGGGGCTGTGGCCTGTAACCCAGGCACATGCCCTGACTGGGAATCGAACCTGCGACACTTTGGTTCGCAGCCCGCGCTCAATCCACTGAGCTATGCCAGCCAGGGCTTAAAGCCTTTATACCTGTAGAGCAGCGTTCAGCTTGCACTGAAATTGGGAGGAAGGCACAGACATGGCGCCGATAGCCGTGCCCCACAGATGCTCGGTCTCCCCATCATCGGCATCACGCCCTGTAACCGCGCACTTGCCGCCGGGGATAAACCCAGGCTGACGCACCGCGCTCACCCAGTCGGCTCTTCGTGTACCACGGCCCCTCCCCGGTCCCTGGAAGAGCGCTCCTCTCCCTCGGGTCTCCCTGCACACGCGTGTGTGTCCTTAGAATGCACGTCTCAGATCACAGCCCCTTGTGGTTCCCAAATAAACCCACTTTGCCGGAGGAGTTTGTGGCTGTCTGTTTGCTGAAGACCAACCCTCCTTTGTGCCCCTCTCCACGTGTTGCGAGCCGAATGGCAGCTGTGGCTCCACTGGGAGGGGAGGGATGAGGTGTGGGCTGGGATGAGGGGCGGGCACCTCAACCTGAGGCTGGTCAGTAACGGCCGCAGCAGCGAGGCGCTGGAGGAAGGCGGAACTCGGAGCTCTGGCCCGGGTCACCAGCGGGTCCCTCCCAGCCCCAGCCACGCAGCCGCTGGGCCAGTCTGACGCAGGAGACACCCGACCTCACAGGCCCTGCCTGGGTTTTTGGTCAGCCCTGGCTTTTTGCTTTCTGGTGTCTTAGATGCGTGATCAGAAGATTGACAGGAGTGGTGTTCACATCTCCCTTTTATTTATGAGGAAACCCAGGCAGAAAAAAAAAATACACCGTGCAAGGTCAAGGAGAAGCACTCCATCTGGCATTTGCTCCTAAAAACTGGCCTGATGAAACCGCTTCGAACAAGACCGAGCTTCCCTTAGCGAATCACCCTCTCCACAGAACACCCGTGGAAGGCACTAGGCGACACTCCTCCAGGAATTTCAGCGAGATTAAAGCCATGCTACTGAGCCCCTTGCTGGGTGCGGGGCCCTGGGCCAGGCAGGTGCATGGTGAGCGGAACCGCACACAGACTCTGCACCCGGATTCCCAGCGAGGCGCCTGCTAGTGGATAGAGACCTGGGGACCACCTTGCTCTCATCCCCGGAAGGAGGCATGCCATTCCTAAGCACAGATCTGGTCTTTTCCCTGAGATACAGCCTGTCTGAACTTGGGGGAGAGCTCGTTTGTGCACAAGAAGGTGATCTGTGAGCACCCAGTGAGTCTGGGGAAAACCGAGACATGGACAACTGCCTGTGGGTCTGTGAGCCGGTGAATCACCATTAAACACTCGCCCGACACGTCCTGGAGCCACCTGGTCTGCGTCCCCCGGGCTCGCGGCCGGCAGCAGCACCTGTCAGGGCACTGTCGTGTCAGAGTGGCACCGAGATACTTACGCTCCGTTTCCTCTGCTGGTGGTGTCACTTCAGGTGCGCGAACCCGGGGTCCCACCGGGAGGCCCGGAGGAGCCTGCCTGTCTGAACCCGTCATCCCCACAGCCTCCCCGAGCAGGGCGGGGGGAGCTGGGCAGAGCTGCCGCAGTCAGTTACCGTGATGGCCCATTCCGCTGTCCCCTTCAGTCACTCACCCTGTCCAGGCTCCCATGTCTGCAGCCCTCGGTGACTCATTTTTCAGTAAAATGCAAGTCATTTCACTCTGCGCTGCCGTAAGCTCTGTGTAATTTAATATTTAAGGGGCACCGAGCATCACTACGCCCACCCGTCAGAACGAGGTCCGTGTGCCAGGCGGCCACGTCGCCGTGCCTTTGATCGTAATTGCATATTAACCTCCCATTGAAGTCTCCGCTTTGTGAAAACGTCTGCCCCGGGACCCGATTCTCAGCTCCAGCGCTGGCCTGGACGCCTTCCTCAGTGCCTTTTCTGTCTCCTGTTCGGTTTGCAATGATTTGAAATGCAAGAACCTTGCTGCAGGTTGGATTTGAGTTGTTTCACGCTGTCTATGCCTCTAAAACCTAACACATGGTCTTCAAAGACCGGAACACGTTGTCAACAACCGTTGTTTAGGGCACATCCAACGGTCAGAGTCCAGAGCCAGCGGCTGGATGGCTTCCCCCCAAACAGGCCACTGGGACTGTACAACACGTCCCCGTGAGACTGGACTATGTCCCGCTTTCAAGCAAGCCCACGTGGGTACCGGGCTGGAAACCGTGTTTGAGATGCTGCGTCTCTGGGCTCCTCCTCTGCCTGAGGCTGCTAGAGAGCTGCGGGCAGCGGCAGACGGGGCACGGTCGTTCCGTCCAGCCCGGCGCGGCGCTGCTTTGGGACAGAGCCCCACGACTCTTCCCATCTCTGCCGAGAACGGCCCCGACCCACGTGGCTGAACAGCACTCAACAGACCGCTGGCATGTCAGATTGAAACCGTTTCCCAGAAAAATACAGAAATACTACCTTTCTTCAAGACCCTCATTTCCGCTAATTCTGTATGACCATTTTTTAAAAAAAGATTTTATTTTATTTATTTTTAGAGAGGGAAGGGAGGGAGAAAGAGAGAGAGAGAGAGAGAAACATCAGTGTGCGGTTGCTGGGGGCCATGGCCTGCAACCCAGGCATGTGCCCTGACTGGGGATCGAACTTGCGACACTTTGGTTCGCAGCCCGAGCTCAACCCACTGAGCTACACTAGCCAGGGCTCTGTATGACCATGTAAGACACGCCTGTGCCTGCCCTGCCCTAGAGTTCGCCTTCACACGTACATGTCTCCTGCTCCCCAGCCAGGATTCTCTTCGCCGGTTCCAATAAACCGATCTCTTCAATACGCTGATTTAAGTTCCTCATTTCTCTTTATCTGTCACTTTCTTTTTTATTCATTATTTCAGTAAACACTCGTGCGGGGCCCACTACGCACCAGAAAGCATTCTCGGGCCAGAGCTGTGGAAGGGGTGAAGACGGACAAAACCCCCATCTCCTGGAGATCGCACACGAGCAGATAATAGTAACTGCGATTACCAGGCGCTGCGGACTTTGCTCCCATCACCTCCTCTGGTCCTCGCGCCGGTGGCCTTCCGAGGCAGGCGTTCTTCTCCTTATTTCGCAGGCGAGAACACTGAAGCTCTAAACAGCGAGCCCCAGGCCCCCAACAGTGAGGACTGGGTCCGGGACTGACTCTGCTTCAGCCCACTGCGGCCAGGTAGCGACACCCAACTCTCGGACCTCGGCCGCCTCGTCTCTGCCGTCCACGTTCCTGCACGCACTCGGGCCTCCTCCTCTTTTCCTTTGGTGTTAAAGCCGCAGCCTCAACTATCTTTGTTCACTGTCTCTGGGTCTCCCTAGGAGCTCCCACTTACACCAAACGACTACTCCATACTCCATCCGTATCCACGAGTGCTTTCCCCCACGGCTACCGACGGAAACCATCTGTAACATTCCGGGCTTCCTTCCCCTCCTAGTGATGGGTTTAGCCCTCACAGGAATGTTAATATTTAATATCTAAGAAAACACAGTAATTACAGAGCGAAGCGACACGTGTGATGTAAAAGCGGAGGTAAAGCCAACTCTAAGCCAACTGACTCTACTTGCTGACACGCAGGCAGCCCGGAGGCCGGAAGAGGGAACGCAGGTAAAGCTCGTTAGAGACGGCCGCAGAACCGACTCACACCTTGACCCTGGGCCCCACCTCGCGTCTTGCTGATAAATTATACAGGGGATTTAAGTGATGGAGACCAGCGAGGCCTTTCGTTGCCCCTCCTCCTCCACACCCCAGGACCCGGAGCGGTTGACAAAAAGGATGCTAATTATGTTAACTCCTGGCAGCACCTGAGCCAGTGCCGTTTGCTGGGAAAACGGACCTTCCTCCCACGGACACTCACCTCCCCGCCCGGCCGTGCTCCGCCTCCGCGAGTCTTGGAGGGCTGCCAACCTGGTTCTGTGACAGGTGATGGATCTCAGGGATTATCAAAGCATACCACTAAGTGATCTTTTATGCATGAAAATAAAACACCAGGACTGCCTAACAAATGACAACTTGCAGCGAGGGGGGAATGATTTCTATTCATGATAAATTATCACAAAGATCCCCGACTAGGAATATTTATAGGGGGTCACTGAACGGAGCTTGACTTGATCACGCGTCCTCTGAAGCGAGCCGCCGTGGGGTTCAGCTGGGTTTGGGTTTTGCCGGAGCATCGCCATGTCTGAGAGGGGGGTGTTAAGGTCTCTGGCTAGGCCCTGGAGGGTCACTCAGACAGACAGACCTTCCCAAGATGTGAGGCCAGATGAAAATGAGGAAGACCCTCGGGTTTCATGCGGGAGAGGAGGGTTGAGTGATCAGAAGGTAGAAGGTCAGAGACTGACAAGGCAGCTTCAGGTAGAGAACTGGAACTACTCTGGCTGGTGTGGCTCAGTGGATTGAGCTCCGGCACGCGGACCACAGGGTCACAGGTTCGATTCCCAGTCAGGGCATGTACCTGGGTTGTGGACCAGGTCCCCAGTAGGAGGCTTTCGAGAAGTAACCACACATTGATGTTTCTTTCCCTTTCTTTCTTCCTCCCTTCCCCTCTGTCTAAAAGTAAAATAAATAAAATCTTAAAAAAAAAAAAGAATTTGTGCCTTTGCACAGGAAATGACCGACCAGGATTGTATTCATCCCAACTTCTTCATAAACAAAAGAAAATTGAATGTGTGGCTAAAGAATAAAGATTAGAATAAAGGATCAAAATTTTCTTTTTATTTCAATCCTCATCCAAGGACATGCTCATTGATTTTGGAGAGAGGGGGAGGGGGAGAGAGAGGGAGAGGAGGTCAATGTGAGAGAGAGGCATCAACTGTTGCCTCTCATACGCTCCCTGAGCAGGGACCGAACCCGCAACCCAGGCGTGTGCCCTGACCGGAATCAAACACTCAACCTTCCGGTGTCCGGGACAATGCCCGACCAGCTGAGCCACACCAGCCAGGTTAGGGTCCCAGTTTCCTGTTCAAGATGGTGGCCCAAGCACAAACATTTTCCTCCTTTACCTCAAAAAAAAAAAAAAAGAAAGAAAAAACCTGCAGCAGCAATAGATCCCTCATGACCCTCAGAAGGAGAGTGAGTCCATCAGCAACCAGAGAGTTGGATGCGTTTCTGAAGTCTGATAACTTGTGGAGATTTAACGAGACCCCAATTATGGGTAAAAAAGAACTCAGACAGCCCCTACTCAGCACCAGCCTCGGGCGGCTCTCTTGGCGGTGAGGTCCGGCGTAGCCTCCAGCTGCAGACGGACAGGTAAGGAGATTGAGAAGCACCTGGTGGTCACCCAGGTCTGCCTGCGACACCCCCTGCCTGGGACCCCTCCCCCTGCCCTTCCCCCCTGCTGGCTCGGGGAGGTCCCAGCTGCGGTCCTCACCTCCTGGCTAGAACTGGGAGGCTGCCCTCTGGGAGGGCTGTCATCCCCCGGGGAGGGCCAGGGGCAGGAACCTGCGGGCTGCTGAGGCCCCGTCACCTGCTTGGGATGCAGTATGAACACCGAAACGTGGACAGGGGAACCTGGGGCGCCACACCTCCCCCACTGGCAGGTGTCCGCCGACCCTGTCTGACGCTGACGGATGAAGGGAGGTGTGAGTGCGTTATTTAGAGGCACAGAGGCCAACAAACCAAGATCTGGAATGTATAAGCTGCCTCACAAAAGTGGGAAGTAGGAACAGAGTGGAAGAGAAGCCTAGGTGTGCGGGACTTCCCATCTTTCACAACGGGGAGGTACTGGGTGGGTTTAAGATGTTCTTTAATCACAGCAAGGAATGTCACTGGAATCACCCAGTTTAGCTGTAGGGAGGCAGCCACCGGAAGAACCAAAACAGGTGGGAGTAAAACTGGCACCTTGCATCGGGTGGGGTTGCAAGGGCTGGGGGAGGTCTTGTTTCAGCTTGTGTCCTTCTATGTTGTTTGATATTTTCAACCACGGCTAGTTTCTGCTGAAGTTCAAAGATAGAAAGAGCTATCCCGTGACTTGGACTTCACGCCCAGGTGACGAGCATTTCTCGTGAGTTCTCCGTGGACCTCCAGAAGTCTCAGGGGAACCCCAAGTACCACAAGGCCCCTGTGAACTCGCCTCCCTTCTCACGTTCACGGCGTGGCGCCGACAGGGTTCTCTCGCTCTCCGGCCTGGCGTGGTGGTTTTCTTCTCTCAGAAACGAGAGCGGGTTTCCTTTTCTCTGCGAGCCCTGTCCTTCCATGCACACCTGCCAGTTTAATGAACAATGTCTCCTTCCCCCCGTTCCCAAGATCCGCTGGGTCCCAAGTAGCATCGTGTCCACTCCAGGTGTCCCTGGGCCGGTTGGGAGGAATCTGAGGAAGAAAATTACAGTTCTTCAGGGTTAAACATGTGGTTGCATGTAAAAATGACTTTAGAATACACCTAAAAATAAGAAAGAGTTTAATTTAGACAGATTTAATTGCTGCAGCTTCCCCTGGCGGGCTTGGCCGAGCACGGAAATTTGCATGAGAGGGCTGAGAGGCAAGATGTAAACGAAGTTGTTTTTCCAATACGGTTTCAAGGAGGCAGATGTTTGCCGCGAGGAGCTGCTCCAACAACAGGTCTTGCAGAAGAACGCCACGAGAGCCAGGGGAAAGGGGCGCATCTTCAGCCGTCCAATCTCTGCGCCCTTTCTACGGCAGCGCGTGACCCATCTGAATTTCCGGTGTGTGAGTGTTGAGCTGGTGAGACGAACCTGTGTCCAAGGATAAGTGTTCCACCGAAGAGACCTCGAACACTCAAAAATGTTTATCCAGAAAATTCTCCGGAGAATAGCATAGCTTTAAAAAAATGCTAATTTATACAGACATGAGCTTCCCAATTAGGCTCGCGTTCAGAACAGTGTTCTCCGACAAGGGCCGCCTGCCATCTGTTAAGCCAACAGTTTCCGTCTCCAGGGACCCCCAGTTCACCCTTTCAGGGGCTGGGAGGGCCGTCTCGGTCCATCCCGAACGCCCTCCGGTCCAGGCCGCCACCCCGTCCCCCCGCAGCAGCCGTCGGGGCCGTCATGTTCTCCGTTCTCTCTGAATCCACCGACGTGAAAGCAAGGTCCCAGCGAGGACGTGGGAAGCATTCACGTTCATGGCCGACAGCTTGGGGACACCCCCTCGCTCAGCCTGACGGCCCCAAAGGTGCACACGCCGCCACCTGCTCGAGTCCGGACGCTCCGACGGTGTCAGGGGGTCCACCGGGACCTGGCAGTTGCTCACGCGGCGGCTGGGAGTGTCGCGGGCACTGAGCGCCGCAGGGCGTTCCAACCCAGAAGGCCTCCGCCACGCCCCGACGCGCTGGCCGCCCCGGCTGACTCTCTCTGCTGGCTCTTCAAAGCCCTTTGTTCTCCGTTCTTCAGCAGACAGGCCCAGCAGTCGCGTTGAAGTCCACGCGCGCCCAGTGTCACGGGACTCCGTGGGGGATGGGGAGCCATCCATCTGGCCCAGCGCCCCGGCTTCACAGGGGAGGTCCGGGGCCGCTTTGAAAGGGGCCGCCCCCGGGGAGCCTTCCTCCCGCGGCACGACACCGGGTCACACGCCCTTCTTTCCCACCCAGGGACCGAGGGCTCCCCCTGTCACTGCGCTTCTGTGCCGTGTCACGACCACGCTCTCTGCTTCCTCGTCCAACTCCCCCCCCCCCCCCCCCCCGCAGCTCCAAGCTCCTGGAAGGCCGCAGTCCCAGAGCCTTCTTCCTCTCCACGTCACCACCCTGCCATATCAATAAATATGCACATCCCATAGAACAGGAGCCACAGGGGTGCCAGCCGTCCCTGTGGGTGTACACCGCCCCCCACCCCCGACCCCAGGGCAGAGCACCCACGCCCCAGCGTGCCCCTGGTTAAGATTTCTTTACTCCCCAGCAATAACACCCACTGCCAGGTTTACTCACTGGGCCAAGAAAACGCAGGTTTTGAAAGTAGAGACTTTGTATCCTTTCATTTAAAAGTTGTTTCCCTATCTCTGGTCTCTGAGGAACGATCCAACATCAAAACGCACTATGAGGAAACCACCCTCTGAGTGGGAACTGACAAGGGGTGTGCTGCGATTCCCCGGGGGGTGGGGTGGGGGGGAACCAGCGCTGTCCCCAGAACCCAGACTGTGTTCTTTCCAGACACGAAGTCGCAGGCGGGCGGGTGGCAGTTTCTGGGAGGGAGCGTGTTTCAAACCCTCCAGCAGGATCTCACACTGAATAGACGACACCTTGAGTAAAACCCCCTCTGTGAGGCGGTGCCACGTAACGAACAGTGCCCGCGTGATTGTGTGTGACATCAAGTCGATAACCACATG
Source organism: Phyllostomus discolor (assembly GCF_004126475.2). Taxonomy (NCBI): domain Eukaryota; kingdom Metazoa; phylum Chordata; class Mammalia; order Chiroptera; family Phyllostomidae; genus Phyllostomus; species Phyllostomus discolor. The sequence continues at coordinate 2,472,948 of NC_040913.2, read as the reverse complement.
CAATGCTGAAGTGGCAGGTTTCGGGTCTGGGTGCACACGTGCCCCCCAACCTCCCGTCTCCTGAGGAGAGCGGATCTGGGGTCTTGACTCTCAGACGCCCTGCAGTCGCTGCTTCTAGGGGAGGAAACTCGGTCACGGTCCGCCTGGAACTGGGGACAGGGCCAGTCCCCGGACCCCGCTGGGGAGGCGCCGGTGAGTGAACATTCCCAGAGCTATCAGCGCAGTGCTGTGCATTACGATGACGGATTATGAAAGAGAAAAGCCTAAAATCAATTAAAAATGCCAATTAAAAAAACAGAAAGGGGGCATGAACAGCAACTCACAAGAGAAATGTAAATGATTATAGCATATGAAAAAGTAAAAATATGATGGCATCCTTACTAAAGGAGTAGATACGCTAAGAAATTATGAGGCCTGAGTTTGGGAAGGCTCTTTAGAGTATAAATTAGTATAAACATTTTGAAAGCTGCCCTGGCTGGTGTAGCTCAGTGGATTGAGCGCAGGCTGTGAACCAAAGCATTGCAGGTTCAATTCCCAGTCAGGGCACATGCCTGGGTTGCAGGCCACGTCCCCAGTGGGGGCCATGTGAGAGGCAACCACACATTGATGTTTCTCTCTCTCTCTCTCTTTCTCCCTCCCTGCCCCTCTCTAAAAATAAGTAAATAAAATCTTTTTAAAAAATAATAAAAACTTTTAAAAAAAGAAAACCAATTTGATGTATATGTCCAGAGTACTTTAAAATGTACCCACTTTAGTATCATAATGCCCTTGTTAGAAAATCAACCCAAAGAAAGAAAACAAATTGAATAAAAATTTATTTACCAAAAATAAAAACAACCAGGCTTTAAAAAAATAAAATAGCCTCAATGCCCCAAAATAATGGGAAAGTTAATTATGGCTTACATAAGTATGAAATATTATTCCACTATTAAAAGCTGTGTTAATGAAAATGGGAAATGCTCGTGAAACAATGTTTGGTGATAACAAGGATATGACATTATTAATGTAGTCTAATTCTAACTCTATGAACTATATACACACACACACACACACATAGGTAAGAAACATACATCCATATATGTAAAAGTAATCTTGAATTGATAAAAAATAAAATTCTTGTAGCTATACAAAGGTAAGATAAAAAATGGAAAAATACATCAAAATGTAATCAAGATTTCCTCTATATAAAAACAAAAAAGGAGTAGGAATAAAACATATAAAAATTGAATCCGAGATGCTCATAATTTTTCTGTGCCTCTCTGGGCTCTCCAATTTTCCGGCGGTGAGCACTGTATCTGTTTGGCTGCGGCCCAGCCCAGCTAACTGGAGAAATAAAGGAAATTTATTGGCTTTCATAAAACAGCGGCTCTGGGAGGAGAATCGCCCGAAGGGTGGTGAATAATGGGGCTGAAAGGAGTTCATCAGCATTCTGTCCGTCTTCTGCCAGGTTATTCCTCCGGGCTGTCTCAGAAAGACTCCCCACAGGGTCGTGGTTCTAGGCACCGAATAGTTCCAGGTTCAAGTCCGCCTGTGCAGGGAAGCTCCTGAGATGCACTGTGATGGGTCTGCCTTCAGTCACGTGCTCAAAATGAACCAATCGCCTGTCAGGAGAATGTCAAGCCCTGACTGACTCAGGTCACATGCCCTGTCCCTGTCCCAGGAGCCCCCCCAGGAGCCCCCCAGCCCCTGAGCCCCCCCCAGACCCCGCGGATGAAACTTAGGAAGACACAGATTCCCAAATAAAATCCCAAACTGCAGTCAAGAGGGCGGATGGGAACAAATGCCGGTTACAAACACATATCCCTTTGACGAGGACTGAAATGTGACTTGGAACTTTCAAACCCAGTGCTACTCCCCATCAACTCCGAGCCCTCCTCCTCTCTCACGGCGACCCCCGTTGACCTGTGCACGACTCCCCAGGGACCCAGCTGCTCGGCTGGCCGGCGGCCAAGGCACTGTCGCTCCCACACGTCACGGTCACCAGCCACGCTGCTCAGGAACGCCTGGGCGGAGCGGCACAGCGAAACTCGTGGCTCCTGGTAGCATCCGAAGTAAAGCTGGTGGCACAAGAATTAAAACCGGATTGTCAGTATCTCCCCCTACGCCTTTTTCTCCAGCTGCCAGGTCGGGCTGCTTATGCAAAACGACTCTGTCGCGCAGCGCTCTGGTTTTGGTGCATTAGTCGGCAGGCAGGGAGAGCCCAGGCAGGCAGGGAGGGCCCAGACCGGGAGCAGGGCTCCAGGCCACTACCTCCGACCCGCATTGTCCCACGGCGCTGGCAACACTGGCCAATTTGGTGACATAATGTTCACTGGGTTGAATTTTGGAAATCAGTTCAAATACCTTTCTCTAACCTGTTCATTGTCTGTTCATGTTGCAGTAGCCATCATTTTGAAGTGAAAGGCAGGGTTTTAAGTTCCTTCAGTTACCTGAGTGAGTGGTAAGTGCTTGCGTGTCACTCACAATGCCTTTGGTGAGCATGAATGCCTGTTACTCGAATTCTCAGGAGTAAAACTGTAATTACCACCAACTTTTGTGAACAGTGACTTACGCTAAGACAACACCAAAGCCTGCTAAAACCGTCTCAGTGACTTCAACAGCCACTTAGTTGAGCGACCTAACTAGGCCTGTGTGCTGCGGTAATTGTGTCAAATTATCCCTCGCACCTACGCTCGTTACGTCCTTGCAGAGCTGCTGTGCAATGTGTGTGTGAGGGTGTTCCTCCAAACACACCTACAGGGGCATCGGTGCTGATGTAGCTCATTCAGTCTTTGCGGTGAAAACAAAGCCAATGATGACCAAAGAATTCACGACCAGGGCAAGTCAGTTCCCACTCTCCAAGTAACTCAGCCTCCTTCAGGACGAGATTCTGGTTCCTGTCAGCCCCGAAAGCTGCCCTCCGAAGGGGGTGGCACGTCCTCCCCTCCCCACCCAGGACCGTGCCGGCTGCCCGGGGCATCAGTCCAGTGAGCTGCGGTGGCCGTGTGGTGGCCGAGGTTCAGCCCATCCTCGTGAGCTCAGCTGAGGCCAGAAGGGCTGTGTGACGGAGCGGCAAACCCGAGTCCTGCCCACTCGGGTAACAGGCCCCATCCTCAACTCGGGGCGCCGGTGGCCTGAGGGTTAGGTCCCACACATGAGCCTCCCAGTGAGTGGGGGGCATGATCGATGTCTTCTGAATGGCGTCTTCCTAATGTTCCATTCACCTGAACGCACTGAAAATATGTGTTTCCCATCACTCAGCAAAGCACCTCAATTCCTTCCCCTGCCACGTCCCACCATAGTCTTCATCGCTGGAAACCCGTTAACAGCACACCTTCACAGCCACCACCCTGTCGGGGAGCCTGCCACACTTCATGAACTTCAACGTCCAACAGGCATGTCCAACCTGAGGCCCGCAGGCTGCATGCGGCCCAGCGTGGCTGTGAATGCAGCCCAACACAGAATCGTAAATGTACTTAAAACATGATGAGATTGTGTGTGTGTGTGTGTGTGTGTGTGTGGTTATGTGTCCCAGTGTGTTTCATGTGGGGCCCAAGACAACTCTCCTCCTTCCAGCATGGCCCAGAGACACCAAAAGGTGGGCGCCCCGGCTCTACACGGTGGCTGCTGAGTGGCCAAGCTGAGCGTCGCTGGGCCGGGCACCCACCGACGACAGCCGCTAGAGAACACAGCCTCACTCTGGCGACCTTCCCTTCACCTGCACCTCCTCGTCTTCCCCACACGACTGCAGAGGACCCGTCAGTCCTGCGCCCAGGGTCACTCCGGGGCAAACCACCATGAGGAAGCCGGGCCCTGGGACAAGGCCGTCCCAGAGTCTGCAGTACGGCCAACGACACTCGAACCTCTTCTCCCTCATAAAAGACATGAGCAAACCAGGCGATGTGCATGTTCCTGTCTTCGGAGAGTCCTGGAGTGATGCGTGCTTCAGGTTTGAGACGCGATGCAGCCACAAGAGATGAGGCATCCATCCGCACCATCCACAGGCTGCGGCCTCACCAGCGCCATGTGAAAGGAATGGACCGCAGTAGCACCGAGCACCCCACGTGCTGTCCGGCCTGTCCGTCTACAGCACCTTGACAGGCTCTTCGAGACCCATGTGGACAAAATACTGCGAGCTGAGACCCGTAGTCTTAGCCGTCGGAAGATGGTGGCCGTAGGTTGTCATGGTAACTCACAGGAGGCCATCTCTGAAAATGTTAAATTCTGAGAAAAAATACCCACAGAAATATTAGCCCTAAAAGCAAGTCCTCTGGACAAACTGTTCATTTTAACCTGCCTATTTCTGTCCTTCTAAAGCTTGTCTTTGATTTTTATGTTCATTCTGCCGTTCAGTGAATGCAGAACTCCAAAACGAGTGAGGAACAAACAAAACATTGGAGGTCCCTTATCACAGGTTCTCCATGCTGAGCTCCATTGCGGTTTGAACTGGATGAGCATGGCCCACAGCCCCACACTCTCTTCCATTCAACCGCCCTTTTGTGTGAACTTCCTCTTTTTGTCAATAGACTCGATAGACGCAATTTTTGTTCTTTTTCTGTTTTGTTTTGTTCTGAAGCCAATATTAATGAGAGGGACTGCTCTGCTGGGAAACCACAAAGTCTAGATGTCGATTCACTTGTGCAGAGCGTGGTGACAGGGTGGCTCTCCCTCCCCTTCTACAGACCTTCCTGCCGTGGGCCGGTCACGCAGGGTTCCGTGGGTTCGACTCTGAACCTCCGTCTACGGTCACGTCAGCGTCTGCTGACCCTCCAGCTGGACTACAAACCGTCAGAAAACAGAAGGTGCCGTGTCGCTCTTCGCGTCTCCAGCATCAGAGGCACTACACACAGGGGCACCGTCCCGCACACTTCACGGCTCAGAAGCAAACCTTGAAGACAATGGAACTACAGAGACTCTGGAGACCACCAGATCCACCCCCTTCTTTTCATAAACTAGGAGAGCAGAGTGGCGGAGGTGTTAGGTCCGGTTAAAGACATTATGTTGAGAGCAGAAAAGCGGATTTCAATCCCCACCCCAGCAGTCACTGCCCAGGCAGCGAAACTGAAATCCTTTATTCGCCAGCCAAAGTAGCTCATAGCCATTGTTGGTTTACATGCCCCATTAGCTAGTTGCTTTGAGGTTCCAATTCAGTGATACCCCGCGCCAGAGGGAACGTGTTAAGTATCGCCCAAATATAAGGCATGACTTAGAGACAGAGCGCAGATAAAGCCCGAAAGGAAACAAGACTAGAAAAAAGTTTAAACCAAAAAAATCATCAGTTGTACGCCGCCTTTTCTTGTTCTCAGTGCATGGGCCATCTCAGGCCAGAAGGTGACTCGCATTTTGCAGACGGACAGCGGGGAAAAGCCCAGTCCACGGGCTCCGGGCCATCAGCCGTCAGCCACCGGGGCGGAAGTAACCAGCAGGAGGCGCGGCCGAGACCGGCCGGGTACCAGAGCGTAGCGGGGCAGATCCTCCGTCTTCTCGGCACTTCTTAGCTGGGAGGCTCGGACGGGAAAGTGTGCTGGACGGAGTCCCACGCTGGTGTGTGCCGGGAACACGCTGGTGGTGCACTGGCTCGTTTCTACCCGTAGCAGAGCCCACGGAAGGAAATGACTGTGGGAGGGCACGGCAGGTCATCAGAACGGGACTTCATAAAGGCGCGTAGACATTATGGCGATGTGTGCGTGTTCTCCAAATTCCTAGTGCGTGGGTTCAAAGGGGAGCTGACCATTACCAGCCTCTAGGGATATGAGGCCCTCACAGTTTACAGAGCTTACCTGTCTCCGGGAATGCCATCCACAAGCCTCAGCAGGGGAGGAGCAGGTGTTCTCGTTCCTCTTACCGATGCGGCCCAGGAGGTCAGGAGGTTTATGCAAGTCACACCCTGGGGAGCGCTGACCCCACACACAGGGTCCATCAGCGTGTCCAGCTTCGTGGCGTCTCCGGGCCATGCTGGAAGAAGAGTTGTCTTGGGCCACACATTAAATACACTGTGACACGTAATCACAAAAGAAATCTCATTGTGTTTTAAGTAAATTTGTGATTTTGTGTTGGGCCGCATTCACAGCCACCCTGGGCCGCAGTGGCCCGTGGGCCGCGCATTGGACACCCCTGAATGAGTCAGAGAAAGACGGCCTTGCCCTCCCGTCTCTTTGGTGAGTCCCCTTCATGACCATTGCATGGCCCGGAGCCCGCTCCCTGAAGACGGGGCAGACGTGGGGAGAGGGAGTAAAAGGAATGATGCTCTGAGGTCATTCCGCAGGTGTGGACGGAGGTTCAGGGGTTAAAGAAGTCTGAGTCAATGGGACACTGTCCTTCGTGTCTTCTGCTGCAAAACATCACACCCAAGGGGTCGTGTCTACCTCTCAGGAAGGGCAGACTGAAGGAGAAATGACAGTCGCCATTGGGAAAGCCACCAGACGAAGCTGTTTGAGGGGCCACACAAATACTACTTCTACAGAAGCAATGGTAGCCGTGATCGATGACGAAAAATTAACAGAGCAAAGTTAGGAATAACAATTACCTCTGCAAAGCACATTCCCGATGATGAATCGTTATGAGCAAATAATGATTGAACATTTGCACCTGTGTTAATAATCAATCAGGGAAGTTTAGGAAAAGAACTAATGAATGGCTTTTCAGAGACTGCCTGAAAACAAGACTTAGCAAGTAAATTGCTGAAGTTGAAATGTGACGGGGAAATAAGGGGTGACAAACACCGGGACCCTCTTCCGAAAGTTGCGGGAACTTCCCAGGGGTCAGCCACCTTCCAGTGCCGGCTGCGCACCGGTTAATGGAGTTGAGAGGAACTGAACAGATTTGGACACTGCCGAGGTTCAGGTGGTGAGGTTACCACCTACAGAATGACACACAAGCTAAACAGACAGAGCTGGAAAAGCTTCTTGGATTTCATAAAAGGGATATCAAAATGACCTTGAGCTTGGGAATCTTACAATCAGATTTCCACCGAGACTTTCAGTAGAGACCTCTGTCAGAACTGGCCCCACTGGACGGATCATGTAACCATGAACCTCCCGTGCAGGAGGTGCCTCCGTGTGCCCAGGGAGGTTTACACGCATGTGAGCCTGTGAATAAAACTCCGGGATGGAGAAATCTGCTGCAAATAAATTTCAGTGTTCGCTCCTTCTTTTCCACAAAAATGTACAGTCTGGGAGAACACTGACTTTTTATATATCATCTGTTTTACTCGCCCATCCCCTCCTCAGTTCTGCAATGGCGGTAACTTCAGGCCGAATGAAAGAGTAAGTACATAAAGGGACGGTTTCCATTCATGGCACACACACCAGGCTTTGGCACTGTGCGAACGCCCTTTGTGCTGAAGGAGTTGAGAACCTGGCGTCCCAAAATACGCCACGTGGGCGTCTGGATTATTCCGAGCTGCAGGCAGCCAAGGCTCACCCACCAGGCCCAGGAAAAGCTGTTCCCCTCTTTAGCTGCCTGAAGACGGCACAAATGTCCCCATGGATGGCAGGAACGGGCATTTACACAAGAAATCTCCATTAGAAACACACCTGTTCCAGCAAGGGGGCTACTATCAGAGGGAACCGTTTTCACCTCACTTATCCGCACAGCAAGGCACACCGTGTTCACCACACATTTTCTCCTCCTACCTCCCCTCCCATTACCTCCCTCCCCCCAGGAAGAGGCCCCAGGCCCCCACCTCCTTCCTTCCCTCTGGGCGGTGTGTATGTCTCACTCTCTGGCTGTCTGAGCGTCTCTTATCTTTGTGAAAGGGTTGGCAGCGGAGCAGCACCAGGCGGTAGGCCGGTGGAGTCGACCAAACCACCTGGGGACTGAACACACAACCTCAGTCTGGGCCCTGACCTGGGATTGAACCCGCAACCTTCTGGTGTGCAGGACCACACTCCAAGCAACTGAGTCGCCCAGCCAGGGCTGACACAATTATATTTCTAACTTTGAGTTCCCGGGACAGAAATTTAACTCACCCCTCTTCACACGGCCAGGCGCCCCTCAGAGTCAGAGAATTGGTTACAGCGTGATGATTGACCCAATGAGTCGCGTACACGGGCCCACTGCACGCTTCCTGTGTTTGCTGGGCCCCGGTCTCTCCGATGAGCCCCTCGAGTTCTGGGCCAGCAAGGGCTCCTGCTCCTGCTGAGTGGCAGAAATCCTCTTTTTTGTCTCTTTTGATGAACTGTGACCAACGGAGCGGTGGACACCTGTGTCCAGAGCCCCAACCTGGCCCAACCACAGGTGTCTTCAGCGAGTAAAGGGACGCCGGGGAAGGCACCCACTGCAGCCTCCCTTGGGCAGCAGGCAGGGAGAGCAAACACGGAGCGTGCGACGCTTTGCGTTGTCCATTCCATTGGATTCCATTGTCGCCCAAGCGGGTGGCTCGTCGAGGTCCCCACGAGCTTCATTCACAAGCTCCTAGTCCATCTTGTGGTGGCCAAACACAAGGACCAACAGTCTTCCGGTCCCGTTGCTTTTCCGAGCTCTCCTTCAGACCAGGAAGGCACAGCCCAGGGCCTCATCTGTACCTCCAAGGTCTGCAGACACACGCCAGGCTGTGCAACCCTCACTGTTTGAGTTACATCGATCGAGCTTCTATTTGGAGCTACTGGATTCCTAAAGTGTGTTCTCAGCCCGGCTCTTCCAAGGTCACCTTCCTCCCACATAAGTGGAGCTCTGGGGTCCCAGCACTCTCTCTTTGACTGCAGGGAGAGTCTGCTCTGATCACCACAGCTGACGTGATTGAGCACCACGTGAACTATGTTGCCCTCACCTTCATCAGACAGATAAGTCTAATTTCACAGACGAGGGACCGAAGGTCCAGGGCCGTGAAGCACTAGCCCCGGTCACACCGACGGTGACAGTGGGAGGAGGGCTCACACCAGGAACGCCGTCTCCACGGACCCCGCACGCGGCCACTCCCGCACAGTGCCTGCGTGGGCGGAATGAATCGGCGCCTTCCTTCTTGCCCACTTGCATCCATTCTCCTTCCTAAGTGTGCGTGTCCCAGACACACTGCGTGTATGACACAGGCTCCACTCTCCTGAGCCACACACTGGTGTTAGGTGATCATATCGTCCTCGTGGATCAGGAAACAGGTGCGGGCAGAGGCTCCGGGGACACCGAGGAAGCCGATGGCAGGGGAAGGGTTAAAGTGCACGGCCTCAGTATTTTTATGTGTCCCTTGAGACTTCCTACATTCTCCTGGATTTCTAACTTTACGGAGGTGTTCAGAAGCTGAAAGCAGGACCGGGTTTCAGTCCTGAGTAAAGGTGGTGGCTGAGATGGCGAATTGCTTCGGAGACAGTCCTGTCCAGCGGCAGCAGGCGGGTCCGAGGGCAGCAGGTCCCGCGCACCAGTGTGCCGCGACGCCCTGGGCTGCCCACGCCGCTTCCCGCTCAGCCAGGTCTGCGTCCTGCCCGCGTCACCCGGAGTGCGTGCGCCCAGTCAGACACAGGTTTTCAAGAGCAGCTCTGTCTCCAGCCGGTTTAGCTAACGTGGGCTGTTCCCTCCCTCTTCATCTGCGGACTGGCTCTCGGGGGCCCTGTCTCTCTTTTTTTTTTTTTTTTTTTTTGATATATTTGAAAAAGCTTTTATTCTCGTTAATCCCTTTGGCTTTTTCCAGCACCGTCAGCCACTTTGCTGACCTTATCTCTTCCCTCCTGGCCCCAACGTCTGTCGTTTGCATTTTCCCTTTATTGACAACGTGGGGGGGGCGGTTTTTGACAAGCCATCTTGAAATCTGATTGAGTGTTTCTTGTTTTCAAATCTCTTTCTCGGGGGACCCTCGACTCGGCATCCCTGCCGCCGCCTTCTCTTTAACACGCCACCTGCACTGCCACCGTGGTGGTAAATATTTAAGCATTCGGAATGTGAAAATCAAGGTGTTGAATTAAATTAATTAAAAGGAAATATGTTGAGAATACAGTCACAGGAGGAGAAACGTGTCCCGCCCCCAAAGGCAATTCCGTTAGACCGCAGCTCAAGTTCAAAGACAGCGTCACCATAACTTACCAACAGCCCCCTCATGGCACACATATTCTACCTTCCATCCCAGTGGACTTTCTAAATGTACGGGGATAAAAAAAAACTTATCAAAAAGCCAAAAATAAAAGAGAGAACATGTTTTGGGATTCAGATAGATCACTTCGATTCAAGCGGGGCAGACATCATGTTTTATGTGAACTTCCAAGTGGGGTGGCCGGGAACAATCAGTGTTTCCAGAACTGAGGGTCCCCGACCCTTGGGATGGAATTCCCTCCAGACACGCACGAGAGTTCCATCTTCTATTTATTATTCTCTGCCTTGGTTATGGCGCACCCCAGATTTTAACGGCCTTGTTTTAAAATAACTGAACACAAGTCCCCATAATTTGACTCCATATCTTTTATTCAGCTCGAGTGTGTGCCATTATTTCCCAGAACCACTGCCTGCATTACAAATAAGGACAGAAGGAGTGAAAAGTGGAAAACTCAGACTCCATTATTTTCATGTTGGTGTTTACTACTTACGCGTCAGTAATAAGCGCTGGGATGCATTTTAAATACCACCACCCTTGTTGCTGGGAAATCCGGAAAAGGGTGCATAGAAATGACCCTGGCAAATCTAAATTCTCCTTTAATTTAATGAATTTTGTAATAAACCGGTATGTGGAAAATAGTCTCCTCTATCCAGTGGAGGATGTAGCCAAACTCTGCTCCTGAATCTGTTAGCGCTGCGTCAGGTCCTGTCAGTCCTCCGAGCACACGGGGTGTCCGACCCTCCCGCGGCTCCGGGCCACACAGGGCGGAGGAGCGTTGCCTTGGGCCCCGCATTCACTACATTGCGACACGTAATCACAGACAAAATCTCATCGTGTTCTAAGTAACTTTACAATTTTGTGTTGGGCTGAGTTCACAGCCACGCTGGGCCAAGTGTGGCACATCGCGACAGTGGACGGGACATCGCCATAGGTAACTTCTCTGCCTGGAGCAGGTCCCCCATCGGCTTCCTTTCGGGCAGGCAGGGGGAGGTCCAAGGTTCTTCCAGAGTCCTTTGTTTCTCAGAAAGAACCCTGGTAAGCTGAAAATAATCAGCATCCCGAAGAGGCGTGCGATCAGGAGGCAGAGCTCTGCCTCCCCTCCAAACGATTCATTTCGATTACCCAAAGTATCACGTGACCTCCGCTGGCCGCCCCAGAGGAAAGCATTCAAATTCCCCCCCCACACGTATTCAGGCGGCGCCCAGTGCATTGCAGCCACTATTCCAGGGGCCACGGACACAAGAGCAGGCAAAAGGCACAAAAGCAAATCCAGTTTCCATGGTGCGCACAATGGGGTCCTACATGACGTAAACGATCCATTTGCACTGGGAACTCTGGGAGGGCACCTGCGGGGCCCCGCACACCTCCGCCGTCTGCTCCCATCTGCTCCTGACCCCTTCCCCGCCGCCACCAGCAGACACACGCACACAGACACACACGACCCTGGAGACCCACAGGGCTTCCGACTGGACCTGGGCCCCACGTTCCCCTGCCTTTGCTGGGACCCCGCCTCTACGGAGAGGGACCTTTAACCTCCACACCCACCCTGCCGCTGCTGCTGCGAATGAAAACCACTCGTAACCTTATCTGGAGGCCGTTGTACCCATCCCAACACAAACAGGCCCCTCCTCCCACTCCATCTCCTAGACGGTGGGCTCAAGCCACAGCACCACCGGAATCCGTCTGGGCGCGTGGTTACTTCTGTGTAGAGCCACGCCCGCACGCGGCCCTGAGAAACAGCCAGAACCTACGGTGAAGAGGGTCGTTCCCATTTCACACCTGCCAAGTCCACAGGGCCTGAACAGCTCAGGCTCAGAGTACGCTCTCAGTGCTCTTCGACAACTGGAGTGATGATGTGAACGCCTCTGTTGTGCAACTTAGTTTTTATTTATGTAGTCATCCATCCATTCAGAAATACTTAGTCAGTGCCCTGGCCGATGCCAATCACCCTTTTAAGAAGTTGAGACTAGAGGGTGGGTGAAACAGGCCCTCGCATTTTTCAACTTAGTTCCGGGCTTAGTTAAGTCAGAGTTCCTGAAAAGTCACCTGTCTTTAAGGATGGATAAGACAGGAGGGGGCCAATTATTAATGGATACGGCAGCGTTTCCCTGGGAGACTGTTAGGTGAGGTCAACTTTATGCGTTACCATGTCTGAGAGAATCCTTCCCGAGCGGCGGGGGATGGAGACTCTTATCTCAGAATGTTCTCTCTCTTCGCTCGGCAGGTCTGCGGGTCTGTGGGTTCACATGCACGAGGGCAAACGGAGCCGGAGGGGTCCGCTCTCCCTGCACCTGCCGTCACTCATCCCGACAAGGAGCCGGGGAAAGCCTTCCGTAACGACCTCCGGCTGCAGGAACTACAGCAAGCTTAAGACCCCCATCAGCCCCGTAGACCTTGTCTAAAGCAAGCTGTCTTTCCAGGAGCCGCAAACATTCAATAACCTAGAAGGGTCAGCCCTCTGAAAAGGATTTCCACGGCTTCTCAGTGGCTCGTACTTTGTGAGAAGGAGAGAGAGAGACAAGGTAGTTTTTAAGGGCAAAGGAAAAAACATGTCTCGAATAGCAGAAAACTCACATCAGCCTTCCGCAGGCTTGCCCAGCATGTCAGAGTCTGAAACGGGCCGTAGCAGATCCTGAAGTCATGAGACAGGCACCCCCAAGCACGTGCCGGCAAAGAGCCGGCTGGGTTTTCTCTGGGCCCGCTAACCAGAACGTGCCCCGGTCCGAGGGCATTGGACCCTTCGGATCCCTTCCGTCCGCGGAGCCAGAGAGATGGGGAGCGGCCGCGCCACCAAGGAAAGGGCTCGGCACTGAAGGCGTTCGGGGCGCAGCAGCGACCGGGCTCCCACGCCCTCTGGCGTCCTGCCCGCCCCGGCCTCCTCCTGCCACTTCTGCTTCCACGCCCCCAGCCCCTGCAGGGCACCTAGGCCGGGGCACGCAGAGGGCGCTTCCTTAAGCTGGCCTGGCCACTCGCATCAGTGACCGTCCTGGGGCGTCCCCACGCACACTCCACATGTACCCCCTGCAGCCCCGATGTGTTTATTCCAGCCGGCTGAGTCCGGGGACCTCGGGGCCAGCCTCGCTGGTGGCAGAGGGACCCGCTGCCTCCCTCTGACCACGGCTCTACGCCAGAGAGGCGCCCGAGGGAGAGGCGAAGACGACGTCTTTCTGTCCCTGCCACCCGGAGAATCCTGGAAGTCGGCTCCGACTGGGAACAGAAATTCCGGGATGAGTAATAAAGCGGCGTCTGCCAGCCAACCTCTGAAGGGAGAGCGGCACAGTCGGAGACACAGGTCCAGGGCTCCCAGGGTGCCAGGAAGGCTGGCTGGCTGGCTGCTCCCAGGGCCCGGCCCGGCTCCGGCTCCGGCTCAGCCACGGCCTCCATGTGGACCTGCCTCTCCAGCACTGCCGTCCCCGCCAAGCACAGCCCGCCACTCCCCTGCAAGACGGAGCAGCTGGCAGGCTAAAGCTACCCAGAACGAAGCACTCCACTCGAGCCGCTGCCTGGCCGGGCGTTGGCAGCCAGCCCAGCCAGGACGCGGGCGGGAGCGAGGCGCTCAGTGTACCGGGAAAGGAGAAGGCAGGAGCTGAGGGGACACACGGTGCCCTAGGCCTGCGGCTGAAGGAGGAGCCGGGCCTCCTCCTGCAAGGAGAGCAGCTGCCGCCCCCAGGAGCCCTCGGGCCTTTATTGACTTTGATGAGACTCCCGTGGAGGCCTGACCTGCTCTGGGGTGGTTTGTCCTTCGCGATGACCCATTCTGCATCGTACACGCAGACGCCTCCCTCAGATTCGCCCACCTGTGGGGAGCACGGTGCCCCACGCCCTCCCCAAACAAGGGCGTGTTCTCGGTGTGCAGCGTGGCAGGCACCAACGGTAAGCGCCACCGGGAACCAGAGGACTGGAGACCTGCCCATCAGGTGGGGGGTTTGCATCCTGGTGTGTGGGCTTCTGCACAAAGAGACGCGTAGGCCAAACAAAGAAACGGAGACACCAACAAGGTCCTTCCTCATGCGCGCATGGATGAGGAAAGTGACCCAGGCCGTGCGATACAGTGACTTCTACAAGGACGGGGTTTGTTCTTCAGGAAGGGACGTCAAGGCCGGCTCTGCTGGGAAGGCGCCTCTGGACTCGGACACGGGCAGTGAGAGCAGCCAGCAGACCTGCGGGGCGCGGGCTGTAACAGGGGGTGCTGGGAGCGGAGGAGCTAAAACAGAACTTGGACTTGGAAACTCAATGGGAGCAACAATGCAGGTCCATGAAGGACAGAAAAGCCCGACGTTTCACAAATACGCCCCCTCGAAGGAGGTGAGCTGGGCGAGTCATTAGATCTCGCAAACGTGGAATTTTACAGATGCTACTGCGTGATTGTGTATATAAGTGTATCCATGTAAAAATACACATGACCTATCACACATGTATATATACCACCTATGACTTCAAAGTAACACACATTTTACCAAAAATCGTGTGTATAACTTTTTAAAATAAAATTATATTCCATTTCATAGTTCACTTCCCTTGATGCTTTCCAGCTGAAGAGGCCACGGGAGTGAAGCGAGCCCAGCAGGCGCCTGGTGTACGGGCCGCGGCGGGGACGAGGCCCGCCAGGGTGAGCTCCCAGAGGCATACAATTAAACTCCAAAGAAATGAAGGGCCAGTGACAGTCCATACAGAACAGTGCGAGAGTGGAGCCAGCAGAAGCTGGAAAGCGCCTCGGGGTGTCACTGATGATGTGATGACTCAGGGCAAAAGGTGTGACATGCAATCCGAAAAGTCTTCCAGGAAACGCAGCAGCCTCCGCTGTCCCCCAGGACCGCCCCCCAGGACCACCCCTCAGAACCGCCAGCATTTGGGGAAACGAGACCCAGAGGGCAATTGTCATCGTTGATTTGTTCTTGACGGTTTTATTTTTTATTTCACTTTATTTTTGTTTTTGAGAACTTGAAAGAACAATCTCTTCAGGGAAATTTTCTGTTTCCCACTTAGAAGTTCCTTCTAACCCCAAGAATGTTCCAGGAAAGTTTGTCTGTCTCTTTCTGGGACTTTAGAAATGCATTTTGCACGAACTGGCATAATCTGTGTACTTAATCGCTTCTGTAGATTATCATCCCTCAGATGCAAAGGCTTAAAAACATCCCTGGAGATGAAGCACACGTTCAGGAAAAGAAAAAAAGATCAGCGACACGAAGATGCTGTGCCACACGGGTGAATGCACGGCCGGATTGAGTCTTTGGCTGTGGCCGAACGGGCCGGCTGCCATGTTCGTCTGGAGCTGATCCGTTGTTGATGTGATTTCTCATTAAACATTAAAACGGCCCAAAAGCTCTCCTGAGGCACGGCCAGTCGATGTAAGCACTTAGATCTAAGTAGGCGCTGGCAGCCACGTTACCCACCGAGCCACACGCACCGCTGAGAACAACTTCATTCCTGTTAAAATTTTAAAAGTTGGTAAAAGGACTCTTTTTTTGCATAATAACACAATTAGCTGTTGTTTCACTCGCAGCAGTAAAGGTTTAACGACCTCTAACACGAGAATTAAGATATGAAAGCCTTGGGTACCAGCACCATATATACAATCTCAATTCTTAAAGGACCCGTGAATCATGAGGCTCTTGTGGGACAGAACTCACTCAGAACAGAGGCCTGAAATACGGGGCTCTAAAATTAAGGTGAAATTATGGTGCCCCATCAAAATTTGTAAGCTCCTGTTTGTGAAGTTTTAAAAGACAGCACATTTATCAGGGGAGCTGGGGGAGAGGAGGTAGTAATTATCAGAGTAGATGCACCATGTCCAGGGGAGCAGAGGTAGTAATGATCAGAATAGATGCACCACGTCATTACCCCTCTGCATGCCTGATGCATTTAAACTGTCTCTCTGCACCACGCAAGCATTCTGTAGTAATCATGGAAGACATTGATGGCCTACTTAATGTAAATTTATATGCAACCCAGCACTAGTTTTAAAAGAAGAAAATTCTTAAATTCTATTACCATCATTTCTAGACTAATGAACAGCGGAAAGGTTAAAATTCCAAATACGTGCTGATCTTGTTAACACAGAACTGACCCCCACCCCTCAGAGGTAGCCCCTCCCTTCTGTGCCGGGCACCCAGGCTGTGACATCAGGCAGCGGCCGAGAGAAGCCCAGCCTGGCACCACAGATCCACGCAGGAGAGTTCGTTTGTCCCTTTCCAAAGCTACTTCTAGTCATAATCACAGCAAACTTCTGAGTGCCTCTTAGGTGCCAAGCACTGAGTAAGCCCCACCGTGTTTAGACTTAACGGGAATCCTACGTGGCACGAAATAACAGTCTCCTCATTGCGCAAATCTAAATTTTAGGACCCGGAGAACTTAAGCTACATGTTCAAGCAGGTAACCGAGCAGGTAAATGGCACCCCTTGGACGTGAAGCCAGGTTCAGCCGGCACTTGAGTCTGTGGCTTATCGCCGAGTGGTAGGGGGGGGAAGTGCGGTCATCAAACCATCTGAACAATTCCTTCTGCCCAATCAGAAAACTGTTCAGATTCGACAAGCTATTCTACTAACAGTTTTCTGTCCTGAGTACCTCCATTTGAGGAACCGGCCGGCAACACCGGGAAAAAGCTTATCAGCTGCCTCAAGTGGAACAGAATGAGACTCTCCAAGCCTGTCCGTATCTTTAAAAAGTCCTGTGTGCGGCGTTATACTGCTGTCGGGTTTATGATCTAGATGAGAAAAACGCCCCCCTCCCCCTCCCCCTGGGCTGGCTGGTCCATCCACAGCGCTGTCCCTATCTGGAAAAAGCACAAAACCCCAAAGATGTTCCAAATACCTCTTCTGTCAGGCTTCCTGAACTCTCCCAGACAAAGTGAGGCATTTCTGCTTCTACGCTATTTTCACACTTTTCTTTTCCGCCATCAATGCACAAACCACAGAATTCACTCAGAATTGTCTGAGGCGAATCGACCCCTGCCCTCGACCACCTCCCAGGACTGCCTCTTAGTCCTCCGTGACTCTGTCGTGGACACGGGGAGTCTATTTCTCAGTTCACCTTGCGTGTTTTTAAAGCGCATTGTAAGCGCCGGTTATCATGGCAACTTCCTTCTCATGCATCTCCCAAATTCGCACTCTGAAAAACACACAACACACATTTCAGCTTCATACATGGAAAGACCTGTCAACCCAAGAAACTTCCAGACCTGCAGAGAATCTTTGTAAGAGTTCCTCTGAGTGAAACTGACAACATGTGCCGGGAAGGAAGATCTCAGGCGCCCCCGAGGTCGGCAGTGTTGCAGCTGCCGCTTCTGCATTTGAAATGCAGGAGGGAACGAGGGAAGATTCCGCAGAGCTGGGGGAAAGCCAGGCTGGGACTGGAGAGCCAGCAAGATCACGTTCTCCCTGGAGGGCGGTTCAGGCGTATTTCAAAGGTGCATTCACCTAGACGCACGGAACCTCGGACAGGGCTGGCTTCAGGCGAAGATAAACCTTCTACTGGAAAGTTCTGTGCTGGCCGTGACCTGACCTGTTAGAATCCGTAATCAGATCACCCTGTGAGGTCACTTTCCACTCGACCCTTTCCTCCAACCACAAACCACAGGACAGCTCCAAGCAATTTATCTCCGAGTGTTGAGGCCACTCCTCGAATCATGCAGAAGGCGCAGGGTGGTGCGGCGGTCCGTTTTACGCTCTTCTGTAATGTCAACACTCTGGGGGAGTCCAGCGGTTGAGAACATGCAAAATTAATATTTAGTCTTTTGGGAACTAATTTTGTAGAATCATTTTGTTTTGGTTGAACAGCTTAAAACTACAGTTATGGATGAGGAATCACCTGAGGAATGACTAGTTTGGTTGTTGAAACAAAAAAAGTGATTAGCTCCATACCATCAATTAAAATATATGGTGCCACCATAATGCCTGCATGCGGTATAAATAATAAATACATTGTAAAGTATAAATTGCACCAACTCTGCGGAACCTTAAATAAAAGGGGAATTCAAGACTACTTAGCAAAAGCAGAAGCAGTTTTCCCTTAAGGGCAGACATTAAACATCTTTAGAAGATTAAAGAGTCATGTGTACTATTCTCTCCTAGTTTTTATGGATCATCCAGTCTTATGGAAATGTATAATTACCGTGTGCATATGTAGAACATCCTCATATATATGTCTGTGTGTATGTTGATTTTTATATTTTTGTGGCATCGGTGTCACTAGAGCTTTCGACTTTGTTGAACCGAAAATAAGCAGAGTTCAGCCAGCTCCCATTCTCCTGGAGCAGTGGAACAAAGGGGTGGAGGTGGGCCAGGGTTCGATGCTCCAGGAATGGAAGGCTCACAGTAGTGCATTATAGTTGGAAAATTCCAGAAACTCAAACGTAAGCTGACGGGA
Organism: Phyllostomus discolor; assembly: GCF_004126475.2. Classification (NCBI taxonomy): domain Eukaryota; kingdom Metazoa; phylum Chordata; class Mammalia; order Chiroptera; family Phyllostomidae; genus Phyllostomus; species Phyllostomus discolor. The sequence goes on along the minus strand of NC_040913.2, from coordinate 2,454,587 downwards.
TCCTCTGGGAGGTCCTGGGATGGGAGGTGGCCGTTTCTTACCTAGGCTCCATCTCTGAGGCTGGAGGAACCCCAAGATGGAGGGCCACTCAGCTACCATAGTGCTATGGCTTAAGTCCTCGAAGGGAGCTAACTTTTGCCCCTGTAGTGATGACTCTGTAGGGTTTGCGTGCTCGTGTGCAGACAGAGGCACAGTCCAGGTATAAGCACCTAACTACTGTCCGTCACTAAGGAAAAAGAGAAGAATAAGCAAGCAGGGTCACCGTGAATGCGATGTCCAACCACGGTCCGTTGCTGAAGCGGAGGAACCATGGGCGAGGAGGAGTACAGAGGGAGAGCGGCTGCAGCGACTGAGTGGGTTCCTGACCACCTCCATCCTGTCTTTTGGGAAAGCACGAAGTCACGTTTCTCCTCTAGCCAAACCCCTGAGTATTCGACCCCAGAAGCAATAGTGTCTGCGGTTAGCAGGCAGGATGGCCCCCAAAGACACTCGCATCCTAGTCCCTGAAACCCGCCTCGTACTGTAATGCACCAAACACTTGTACGTCAGTGTCACAATACGCTCTTAGCCATCAGGAAATCTCCTTCGTCTTAAAAGGACAGAAATGTTAAAAAGTCCTGGAAATTGGCAGCCAGGACATGCTACATGCTGACTCCTTTGCCTTTGCAATGTATCCCACATCCCAGCCCAGCCCTCATCCTCCTGCCCACACCAAGAGATTAGGCAGAGGATTCCAACGCTGCAGCAGATACAGTGTGTGGGGCCGTGCAAAGGGGAGCTCCGCACCTCTGGGGCGGACAAGGTTATACGGCAGCGTGTGCCAGAGAGACTGACAGAGCGCCCAAGACCCCCATCAGCCTGACAGAGCTGACCAGGCAGCCACCACAGGGCTCTGCCGCCTAGGCAGCATAAGACGCCATGGCAATGGAGTGAGGAACTAAAGCAAGGCGTTCAGCATGCTCCTTAGGGGACGAGCAGAAACACCGGCGACCCAAAGTGACCTGCAGCCCAGTGAGCCTCGTTTCCGGGAGGAATCGGAGAGGCTGCTATCTCTCTATCTCGGAGCGCTGCCACAACCTGGTAGACCAGTTGACTGCTCTACCCAGCTGGGTGCACCCAAACCTTGAAGGATTCCCTCTAAGGACTCTTGAAGTGACCTTAGGGGTCCTGAGAGTCCTTGAGGTAGCAATGGGGTGGGTGCCTCAGAATTCTTGTGCCCTCTCTCTTAGACTCGGCCCCAGCGGCATATCCCCTCACTGGCATTAGCAGGTCAGGGGCTCCAGCAGCCGCATCCGTGTCCGAGAACGAGGGTTACTGCTCGCTGTTCCAGTGCTCTCCCAGGAATGTGGCGGGCTATTCCCAGCATGACAGTCACCAGGGGTAGTCCCGGTGGGGGAAGGACAAAATAAAGGTAAATGAATGATCTGAAAGGCCGGGTAGAACTCAGGTACCAGGTTTTCTCTGCTTCCTTCGCCCCAAGAAGGTCTGTCCCCGGCGATTTCTAACTGTAGGAGGAAAGAAGGGACCCTGTTACAGAGCGGAGGGGTGTTGCTGAGCGTCACTAATAGTCCCCACGTCTCGGAAGTCGGAACAGCAAACAACAGAGGATGTTGCTGGATTGCCTGTGTGGGATAAGCTTCCAGTGGACGAGAAACTCTATTCGGCTCATGGCCAATCCTGTCCTTTGCAGCGGCCGAGTCTATTGCAGGGACCTCACGGCTACTCGGGCAGCTGAACACTCTCTCTTATGAGTCCCTGGTGTGTCGGGCGCCATGCCCATCATCGGAGATTCGGACACCATCAGGACACGGGCAGTGATGCCTGTCGCTAGGCACCGGGGCTTCACTCTGGTGACCCTCCGTACCTGCCCATCATTTCCGCTCCGCTCAGTCCGCCTAAGTGCCCGCTGTCAGCAGCTCCCGTGTCCATCAGAACATTGCAAATAATGAGATGGAACCCGCTGAAATTAAGTAGCGAAATGAAGAAATAATTCCTGCAATTATAATAAAATTCCGATCTATTTAAGAAGTTTAAGTTACATTGGGATTCCCTAACTGGGGCCCTTTCTGACCACGTTCTTAGGGAACAACCCAACCTGTAGTCACACGGCCACACATGCCGAATGAGGAGGTTACCGGCAGAGGACCAGTCTGCACTGCCTCCATGGAGCAGGGCTCCCTGCTAACTTGTCTTGGTCGTTTGTGCAACTTGAGTGACACTCAGGGTAGAAGACTTACTGGAATAGAGTAATTTTTCCTGTTTTTCAGATTCCTAAATCCTCATACCCATGTAATGACTGTATCAAAGGTCAGCTTCTCTTGCCTACTCAATCTTACTCTTCTCACTTCCATGCAGTGTATCTTCCAAGATATGGAAGCAACGTAATTGCCCAACAGTGGACGATCAGATAAAGATGTGGTACCTGTATCCACAATGGAATATTACTCAGCCATAAAGGAGAATAAAATCTTACTATTTCCAACAACATGGATGGACCTGGAGGATATTATGCGAAATAAAATAAGTCAGGCAGAGAAAGACAAATACCATATGATTTCACTTATGTGTGGAATCTAAAGAACAAAATAAATCAATAAACAAAACAGAAACAGACGCATAGATGCAGAGAACAAAATGATGGTTGCCAGACGGAAGGGGGTTGGGGCCGGGTGAAAAGGTAAAGGCATTAAGAAGTACAAGCCTATAGTTATAAAACAGTCACCGGGATGTAAAGTACGGCATGGGAAATGTAGTCAATCATATTGTAATAACTGCGTACGGTGCCGGGTGGGCACTGGAAATACTGGGGAGATAGATCACTTTGTGAGTTATATAAATGTCTAACCACCATGCTGCACACCTGAAGCTAATATAAAATCATATTGGATGTCAACTGTAATTGAAAAAATGTAAATAAATGGGGGGAGAGGAAAGAAAACAGAGGCCCTGCTTTTATTAGTGCCGTATAGAAAACATAAAATGTATCCGTTCATTCTTCATGAGGCAGAGCAGCGGACACATCCTTGCGGGCTCCGGCTCTCTCCCGGCACACCGGGATGCCAGCAGCCAGCTCGGGCGGCCCTGGGACTGCACCATGTTCAAGCTCAGTGTCCTGACCTGGTCCTCTTAAAGGAAATTAAACCTGGGTTCCCGACTTAACCGTGCAGTTTTAGGTCCATGGTCCCAGCCCTGCGTCCTAACCACAGCCTTTAAATTGTACTCGAGTCTGACTCCGCTGCCTGCAGGAACTGACCTCTGGCTCCCTGGGTTCTCACCCTGCGCTTCCCACTGCTCAGGACTCAGCTACAAGCCGTCCCAGGATTCTCCCCAGTCTAGTCCCAGGGTGCGTTGGCCCGCAGGAGTTCGGGTAATGTGGAAGTTTTAATCGATCAAGGAAGGCCTCCTAAAGGGAAGAGACTTTCATAAACTATTCGAATAAGGGCTTGGAAATTTGAAAGAGAGATCAGAACATAACTTTAAAACAGTCCCGTTAATCTGAGCTTGAATTTGCACAAGTGCTTAGAGGTTAGACTGGGTAAACGGTGAAATCAAATGGAGTCACTTATGTCAAGGGTTTTAAAATGGAGCCAGGAGATCATTAAGGCACCCAAACCAGTGTACCTCAGATTGCAATTCTTTGATCCCAGATAAATGCTTTGCTTGCTTATTGCCCACCTCCTGATAATTTTAGGTTGATAAATGGATTGAAAACAGGACTCTGAGCTCACTTGCCTTAAAATGAAGTTGGAGGCTAGGGAAGAAGAAACACTAAAAAAAAAAAAAAAAAAATCCACACCGTGGTCTCCTGGGAGAGTGGTTCTTTCCCTGGACTGAAATGCGTTCCAGGTCTCTTTGGGAGGGGTGGCTGAGCCCCACCCCCTCCCCTACCAAAAACAGCCAAGGATTAATTGAGTCAAGAGCCGGACTCCCTCTGGGCCTGGCTGAAATAGGTAGCAGGCTGGAGGAGACTCGGCAGCTGTCTCCATTTCTCTGCAGAACTCCTGCCGCAACCCTTTTTTTCCTCCTTCTTTTTACTTAAAATTCTTCCCCGAACACTGCTGCTCTCCGCCTGCCCATCCTGTAGCCAGGCGTGCTGTGTGGGAGTGATTGAAGTGGGCAATTAGAGTCTCCTCCGAGCTCCTCTTTATTTTCCTTCCGCAGACATTCATTTCTTCGTGGCGCCACAGAAAGGGTTTTCGAACCGGGGGAAAAACTCATTTCATTTTCCTATTTGGTCTCAAGACAGATCATGGAGATGTATGTCTCCTGCCGCACTGATGGCGTTTGAGAGGAAAACAGGGGCATTGTGATTAGCCGGCGGGAGGGAAAAATACAAATATTCCCTCGGTCCTCTGTCCAGCTAATGGAGCCGCCTGGCGCCCTCAACCATTCCGCCCCGCGCACTTCACACGTGAAAGACAAAAATGTTCGGAGCCCCATGTTTCCAAATATCCTAATTATGGGCCTTCCGCATTGAACTCTCAGCTGAATGTAAATACCACCTCAAAGTATTCATCCATTCATCCCCGACTCAGTCGATAATGACACCCAGTGTAAATTAAGCCTCACCCAGCCACAGGTGCACAAGTGCTAACGGAATGTTCTCCCCTCGGGCGCCACACTTTACCGCCCCCCTTCCTACCCCGCCCTCCAGGGCCTCGCTCCTCTTGCGGGTGGGACCGTTGAGTGAGCGCGGCTCGCTCTCAGGGGGTGCGTCCCACCCTGCCCGGGTTTACCAAGGAGAGAAGAAGTGAGGTCCCATCACCCCACCCCCCAGGTCCCTCTGACACCCGACGTCACCCTCCACAGACTTCAGAAACTTCCCAGGGGAGACCAAAACATATTCCATGAGTTTGCTGCGGCTTTGCTGCCCTTCCTTCCCCAAGTCTTCCTGGGGCGCCCGCGAAGGAGACCAAGTTTACGCCCGATGAGCAGACGCCTCCACCTTAAAGGACGAGGGCCCGTTCCGTGGCGCTGCAGGGGAGAGCACTGGTGCTCAGCGGGTGCCCTCGGCAGGGCGGGCGGGTCTCGTTATCCCCCCTTTTGGAAGAGCATCCTGGGCAGAAGAGGACGACCAGGCTGTCTTCACCGTGTTGTCTCCGCACCCAGCTGTCCCCGGATGTCCGCACTGTGCACCTGCAAGTGCGCCCTGTGTTCAGAGCCGTCTCCACGGCACCGGTCAGAGGTCACAGAGAGGGCAAGGCGAGGACTGGGGCCACAGCCCGCAGGGGCCCTGAGGCCGAGAGCACTGCCCTTGGAATGCTGAAAACAGCTACGAATGAGGAAGGGACTTCCCTCCTTCCCCGGTAGGGCAGTCATCATTTTACAAACCAAATGACACCTAGAGCATTTTTTAAAATTATTTTATAGCATTTTTCCCATTACCATTGGACCCCTTGGACCCCTTCCACCCCCTGCAATCTCCACACTGTTGTCCGTGTCCGTGAGTCCTTTCTCCTTTCCCCCCACCCCCCACCGCCCCCGCCCCCCACGCCAAGCTGCCCGCCTGCTCCCTGTCTACGGGTCTGTCTCTGTTTTGCTTGTTAGCTCATTTTGTCCATTAGATTCCACACGTGACAGAAACAACATGGTGTTCATCCTTCTCTGACTGGCTTATTCCACTTAGCATAATGTTCTCCAGGTCCATCCATGCTGTCACAAAGGGTAACATTTTCTTCTTTTTTATGGCTGAGTGCATTTGATTGTGTAAAAGTCCCATGCACTGAAGGGCACTCGGGCTGCTTCCAGATCTTCGTTATTGTAAATAGCGCGGCAGTGAACACAGGGGCGCTTGTGTCCTTTCAGATCCGTGTTTTGGGTTCCTTCGGATCCGGTCCCAGAAGTGGGGTCGCTGGGTCCAAAGGCAGAAGACTGTCACTAGAGTGGGTTTCCAACATCCGCCTGACGCCCTCCCTCTTCAGGCCCCTCCTCTGGGCGGGCTGCCCACCCTCTCACGCCAGCCACTCTGGGGGTCCAGAACGTGAACCGACCGAAACAGGAGCCCAGACCGAGCCGCGGCCGGGTGAATCCGCTGCCCGACTATCCTAACCGAGTAGCGCGCAGCACCGGGCTTTGACGGAGAGACTCGTGGTAAGTGTGGACTGAATCAGCGAACATGTTTCAGCAAATGAACACGGATGATTCTGGCATCCGTCCACGGTTCGCACTCCCTGTTGTGTTAGACCGTTTTCAGCATTTCTCCCTCCAGCCGGCCAGGTAATCGGAAACGCACCTGATCGGAGCCATCCTGAGCACACTCCAATGGGAACCAGCTGCCAGGCAGCAGCACGGACTATCCGCTCCACAAAATCTCTGTGCGTTGTCTCCCGGGGCTCCCCGTTTCCTGTTCTCGTGCGAGGTTAGACAACCCTACGGGGCAGTGAACCACGATATTCAGAAAGTCCTGAGCCTTATGGTGGTCCTTATTTTAAAAAAAAGGAAAAGAGGGAAGGCAATAACTTTGATTCAATGCACGTTTGCGGGAATGAGGTGCGTACAGGTCTCCCGTGCGCGCCAGGGTTTCTGGTGCTGCTGCTTCCGAGAGGGTGGGTGCCGCGGGGCGAGGCGCCGTTCCCGGCGGCAGTTTGTACAGGTTTGCTTCTGTGATGGGTGCTGTGCCGGGAGGAAAGGCGGGGTCAGAGCGGTCAGGGACCTTCCCGAACCACACAGCGGGGAAGCAGTAAATGCGGGACTGAAGCCCAGGCGGCCTCACCCCGGAGCCCACGTCCTTAAGCACCACTGCAGAGCTCCACAGGGGGCCCAACCAAGCAACGAGGGCGGTGGCTGGGCAGGTGGGACTTGCGGCGTCCCCACCAGCAACACGGCGCGCCCAGCCCCACTGAGCCCATGCCCCAGTCAGTCTTTGGGGTCTGTGTGTCTTCTCTCTCTCTCCCTCTCCCTCTCCCTCTCCCTCTCCCTCTCCCTTCCCTCTCCCTCTCCCTCTCCCTCTCCCTCCCTCTCCCTCCCTCTCCCTCTCTCTCTCTCTCTCTCTCTCTCTCTCGCTCTCTCTGTTGAGGGTCTGGAAGCCAGTACTGTACACCAGCCAACACAACTTTCTTCCATGATGAAAACGTCCTGCATCTGCTGCACTATCGCATATGTTTGACCTACGTGCTTACAGAGCACTCGAAATGCTGCCAGAGCGACTGAGGGGCTGCATTTTTAACCTTACTTCATTATGAACGAATTTAAAGGTAAGGGGGCACGTGTGGCTAGCGGCCACATTGATTGAAGTCTGCAGGTCTAGAGATTCCACGGAAACATAGGAGCTGTGGGCGGAGCTAACATTCGTTAGGCATCGACTAGCTCGAGTTCAAGCCTCACACCAACTCAGGGGGGCGCTGTAATCATCACCATTCTGCTGGTGCGGGCAAGTAGTTTACAGATAGATACCGTGTAGCACGCAAGTGGGGTGGGTAGAAGTGGACATTCAGGGTTAGAAAAACAGATCTAAGAAGAAAAACAAAAAAACACAACGATCCTTTAGGCATGAAAGTAATTTCACAGGCCTGGGACCAGGTGAGGTTTCGCTCACTTTTTCACCCCAGGGCCTGGCTCTGAGTAGCAGATGCTCACTAAAAAGATGTTGGATGAAGAAGGTGAAGAGAAAGATAAAGCCTCAGTCAATTATACGGAGGATTGTAGCCGATTGTCCTTCATCCTTTCTAAGAACAGCCTGGGAGATTTAGATAAGGTAGAAAAAAAATCCCTGACTCTGAAATGTGTTTCTGGAGGATATTAAAATTTATATTCTGACAGTATGAAAAAATAAAATTTCTCCTGATCAAAATGTAATGAATTTGATATGCTCCCACCTACAGAATAAGGGTTTGATTAAGTTCATCCCTCATTCCTCTGAGATAATCATTCATTCTTAAGTGTAAAAGACCCTTCTCCGCGCGTATAAAGGAGTGACAAGCATTTCCTGAACAAAAGCAATTTCTGAACAGAAATTCTTGCCAAACACGTTTCACTCAGAGAGGGAGCTCCACAGAGGACACATTTGCTCCCTAATTAAAGGTCTGCTGATTAAGAAGGTTACGGAAAATCACTTCGGGGTTATGCAAAACTGTATAAATTTTCCAACTCTTTCAGTGTCATTTCTAAAGGGCTCGGACCCAAAGCGCTCACGATCCCCGCCCAGGTGTGATGAGCGCCCTCCGCAGGCCTGTGGAGGTAATGCCACAGTCGCGGTCTAACACGGACTAGGAAGGGCGGTGGGCAGAATGGGGACACCGAGGCGCTGCTGGCAAAGCCCGGATCTTCTACGTGCACGTGCAGCAGGAACCGTCCACCCTGCTGACCTGCGATGCTCTCTCGAGAAGGGACACACCTGTCCGCGTCACCGATCATACACTGCGGCCGACGGGGCACCTCCGGGGAGCGCGGCTCCGACGAAACTTGTTGGATGGACGAATGAGAGAATTCCAAGGTAGCCAAGTACATTACGCTTTTCTGTTTTTGAAGGTGAGACCTCTCTGACTCCAGGGCAGATTGAACTTTCGTCCGCAGCCGCCAAGCAAGACAACAACAGCGTCCTCAGTACAAAAGGATGGATACCTCCAGGAACAGCCCGAGCATGCGCACTGGGAAATGGGGCCTCCTGGGGGAGCCCCCGAACGGCCAGGGCGCAGGCAGGAAGCAGCACTTGGGGCGCTTCCAGGACCTGACTACTGGGTGTGGATTCGCAGGGGGCAGGGAAGCCAAGGAGCCTGTGGGGGTGGGGGTGGAGGGCACCCAAGAGATGAGAAAGGGCCAGAGGCGCCCAGGGAGAAGGACGTGGTTATCAGGCCGTGGAGCTGAGCAGCCAGGAGGAAGGTGGAGGGGACGTGAGTGGGGCTGCCCAGCAGGACCTGCGGCCACCATGGAGACTCGGCAGCTGAGGTGGGGGAACAAGCCCCGCCCCTCACCTGGCCCGTCAGTCTTCATAGGTGATATCCGCCCCCCACCCCCACCCCCACCCAGCGCAGGCACACGGCATCCTCGATCAGGACGAATCCTGTTCTTGGTTCGCCCTGCTACACCCCTGTCTGTATCAGCTCTCTCCCCGGGAGCACTGGGCGGTTGTCGGTCCCTCTGGCTCTCTCACACACAGTGGGCCGCGAGAGCGCTTCCGCTCTCTCCCCGTAGCCCTTCAAGCCCGGTTACTTTGGGTGCCCCATTGTCCCACCGGCGGGCGCAGGCACGCGGTCTTGGCCACAAGTGAGCACTCTGAGTGGTTTTCCTGCCACTGTCTCAGGAGAATGCCTGGGCACCGCTGGCACTTCCGTTTGTTGCTGGTCTTATGTTTTGTTTTTATCCATCATTATCTGTGGAATTGTGATCGACAGTTTCTTTGCTATACACTTTCTTCCTTCCACCTCCTTAGACGAGAGCATTCTGAGCACTTCAAGCTCCTGCTGTGTGAAAAGCGCCGTCCTGGACGCCGGAGACGCTCAGAGGGGCAAAGCAGGGTCTCTGCTCCGCAGAGGTCAGCCGCGGCTCCCCTGAGCTCCTTCTTCCCGTCTTCACGCCGCGCTCTCCGCTGCGGGCGCTTTCTGGTCGGAGCCCCACAGCACAGGAGCGCACTTTGCATCTTCCCGCTTATCGCCCCCCCCCCCCCCCGACTCGTTCCTGTTTCTTCCCGGCTTCCTTTCAGAGTCATGGCCTTGAACGGAGAAATGTCTTACTCTGGCTACAAGTTCATCAGCCTTTGATTCAGACCTTTGACACCAGCAGCAAGAGACCCTGAGTTTACTTTTGCAGAAACCTGCATCCCCAGGCGGGTGCACAGAAGCAAAGGCAGTGGGAAAGGGTGGGGGGTGGGGGGGCAGTCGGCAGAACCCAGCCCCTGTCACGGCCATCTTATCGCCTGCATATTCCTTGGTATGGAGCCAGCCATCTCTGTGTGTGCGTGAGTGTGCATGTGTGTGTGTGTGTGTAGGGGAGGGAGGCGTGTGACTCACTGCCTCCCCCGTTCTAGAAGGCTCTGCTCACTCACTGGCACTGGCAGGTCTTTGTTGGTATTCCCAGAGCATTAGCACATCCCCCCTCTCCCGGCGGAGTTATCCGCTCCACCCCAGGGTCAAGTTCATCCCCTCCTGCCTCTTCACGCTGCTATTGATTTTCCCAGGACTCCTTCGAACTTCTTCAGAATATATTTGTTTATTTTTAGCTCGCGTCCTGAGTTATTTTTTTCATCCTCTCTAGGGATTTTTCATGCTTTTTAATAAGCTGAAGCCCAGAAGCACATCCTTGACACCCTGTAACCTTCTCCTGGAAGGAAGATGAGCATGCGTGGAGGGCACACATGACTGATGAGTGTCCCAGCAGAGCAGGCCAACACGGCGCATGCCCCCCAGGCCGCTGCAGCAGGCCTCCTCGCGCCCACCCTCCCTGGACACCCCAGCCCAAACCTACGCAGGGGGGGCCGACTCTCCAGGTTCCCACAGAGAGAGACTTCAGAATGCCCACGTCAGACTGGAGATGCACCTGCCCAGCACGTACTGCACATGGAAGGGAACTCGCCAGTCGATACTGTCATGCTCTATCAGGCGGAAAGATCCCACTTGAGAAAGGCAGTTTAAAATAACGACCTCAGAAAGTCAGGATTTAATTGGAGAGAAGAATTCTGCAACCGGAACAGTTTACCTACAGAGCTAGAACATGTTTAATGTTACAATTTTTTTCTTGAAGAAATGAAATAGTCAGTATTTATAGTTCTCTTTGCAGTCAAAATCGTCCCCAGATGGTTGCGTGTGTGCTTGCACACACCCATGTGTGTGTGCTTCAAACACGTGCCCCCACAGCCCCAGGTTACTTCACTTCTCTTGCCCACAGTGACGTTCTCACCGTCTCCAATGCCCTTTATGAATTCACAATGCATTCGCAATGCCTTGTGAATGCAGGGCCGCGCCTGCTCAGCCCGCCCGCTCATGGATTCCGCTCACGTTCCTGCGGGACTTGACTCGGTCTCGGACGCCGTGCCCCGGGGGAGCTACCGCTGAATGGAAGGGGCAGATCATAAACAAGAAGTGCCATTAAAGTACATCACATCCTCACGACCGAGCACATAGAGGCCCTCAAAAATATTGATAAAATGATTTTTCTAAAATCAAGAAGCACTCACGCACACAGGACAGAGGACACCACATAAAGTCGATGGTCACATAAAGACAATACCTCACTAGAGGGAGGGCCTGGCTGGTAGGAAACCAGGAGGAATGCTGGCTTCTTGGCACCACCCCCTCCCCTGGGATCAGGCAGAGGAAGGTAGATAATCAATTGTCAGATGCTTCGTTCATGTTTTTTGTCACCCAACCAGTGGCATTTTCCACGCGAAAATGTGGGAAGGGAAATACGCTGTGCTGGCCGCGACCGCGGAAGACACGGCTCCAGCCAGAGGAGGAGGGCTCCCTGCCAAACACAAAACACTTGAATTAGCGGTTTCATTTCACGGTGTTGAAGCGGCTCCAAGCGAAGAAACCAAGGCCTTCGGAGTCAGAGCAGCTTAAAGAGGAAAAAGATGTTTCGTGTATTTAGTGGTTTGACTGGAGTCCAAGTTGGAAAGGACCACCTAAAACCTTTTAGAGCAATAAAGCTGCGGGCGATGGAACGCCATTCCCCCTCACGTGAGACGGCCCAGGCTTCACGTGAAATCTATTTAAAGATCTTGTAAAGTGTATAATTAGGTTAGGCGGTTACATGGTCGTATGAAATGGTTTCGCATTGCTTTCTACAAAATACTCTGTTTGAAATAAGATGCTTGTGTGCTCTTTCTTAAAACCTTGATTTTAGAAATCTTATGAATGATTTCTGAATTACGAGCAAATAGTTCTGAAATACAGAATACATCTGAGAGGATTTGTAATCAGCCACAATTTAAAAAAAATAGCAAGAAATATGACCGAGGAGGAAACTTTTAATTCTTACAGGGTGGGAATGAATCGGCAGTCATCTAACCAGGAGCCTAGAAGGAACGGGTTTACACGGGGACCACAGGTGATCCCCTAACACCTGGGAAACCCAAGCATCTTGCCTTAAGAACCAAAACAAGAGGGTAAACACCCCCTTGCATTGTGTCTGAACCCGGAGGAGGAAGGAAGAAGGGAGAAGCAGGAAGAGAACAGGCCTGTTTGCGGGGGGCCCTTCGGGTTCCTCAAAAACCCGAACGCAATTTACTGAGAAACGTGTGCCCTTTCCCTTGTTTCATCTCCATCCCGGCTGGCATGAGATTTCAAAATCAATTACGAAGAGCCCAAATACATTATTCTATTGTCTCTGCTATTCATTATCTGATTAATGGGAGCTAAAGGAAATGATAGGAAATACTTCACTCACTCACGGCATCTCTCCATGCACAGCCAGCAGGGCTTCCCGTGCCAAACTGCAGATTACGGAGAAATAAAAAGCCTCCTGGTAGGAGATTTTAATCTTCCTCTACTAATCCATGACTGCCTCCCACATTCCTGCACTTCTCCAAATGCGGCGTGTTTCCAAGGCCCGCCCACTCTGGCCCACGCGGTCCCCTCTGGCTGGCCAGCCCCCGGCTCCTCCAAACCCTCCTTGGTCCCTCCTCCGGACCCTTCCTGATACTCCTCTTCCTCTGTGCGCCCGCTCGGACCACATGCGGACACGCCCTCCACAAGGTGCAAGGTTCGGGGGGCTTACATGCCCATTGCTCCTGGGAGACTCCGCAGGGCAAAGACTGCATTCCTTCCAAGGACGTCCATGGACTTCCAGGACAGAGCTTTGTGGGTCCTGTCCCTGGGTTATGGGTTTAACAAATAGACTAGAGAAATAAAGGTGGGGCTGCAAACCTCGCACAGTGAGCGGTGTTTGCACCTTGTAAGCTCATCTACCGACCTGGTCACCCAAACACTTTCTATACGTAAGACCTCTGTCCAGGTGTTTTGGGAAAGGTGTATTAGGACTGTATCAGATTCGTTTATTATGAATCCATGCAATGAACAGAAAAACAAAATACTATCAAAGAAATACCAATTTATACTTTTCAGAGGTAGAAGTTACCATTAATCTTCATATTTTAAAGAAGAAATTGTTTCATCCTTTCGTCAGTTGGGAAAGGAGTTCCTAGAACCTTAAATGCCCTTTAAAAATTTTTAATGGCACGAATAAAACTTTCCGAGAAACAGAACAACATACTTCATACCTACGAACACATCAGAGAGTAATAAAATGGTGCCACGACATAAAGTAAGATACAAAATCAGTGTGGCTTTCAATCGCATCATAATTTTTAATGGCCACTAAATTTTCTGAAGCTGCATTTTGCTCATTTGTATTGTTTTGTAAAATGGGGGGGGGGGGGAAGGGGCTGCATCAGCACAGCCCAGTATGTTTTTTTTTTCAAAGCACGATCCCGAAAGCAGAAAAACCAACCAACTCAAGGGGAGCACTGCTGGGGCACCCTCCCACACAGACGTGGGGACCCAGCTTTGACGCCCGCATTTGGAGCCCCAGTTCGGGGCGGGGGCGCAGTGCCTCTGGCTTGCCCTCGCCCACGCTCGCACAGTTAGCCTCTCAGCGGGTGGGACTCCGTTCTCGCCCACTCAGTACCATTCAACATCCACCGGTCTGCGCTAAGTGACAGCGTGCCAGCCGCTCTGGGTCACCGCCACCACCCGCGCCGCAGCAGCACCGCCGTCTCCGGCGGGAGCACCTGCCAGGCCGCCCCTGCAATCCGTTCTCTCCTCTGCAGCCAAGTCGTCCCCGAAAACACAGATCTGGCGACGTCGCTGCTTCAAACCTCTGGATGGCTTACTGGGATGTTCAGGAAAAAACCAGAGTCTTCGATGATCTTGCAAGCTTCTCCGTGCCTGCCGCCCCCCACCTCTGGGAGCCACCTCCCACCCCACCCAGCCCACCCTGTCCCCTAGGCCCGGGCACTTGGCTGCCTTCAGCGGCCTGCAGGTGTCTGTGTGCATGAGGCTCCTCCGCCCCCCACGGGACCGACTGCGTGTTCTCTGCCGATCTCGGCCTGAACTCCGCACCTGCCCCCCGCCCCAAGACCCCGATGGGCCTCCCTGGTACCCGCGTGCCTCCGCGAGTGCCGCGCGCTCCGCCTTTACGGCGCTGTCATGTTTCCGTGACTTTACAGGGACCTGTGTGTTGACATCCGCCTTCCCTCCAGCCTGGAAGACAAGGAGCGCGGCGGCTCTTTTTCCTTCCGTCGTGGGGACCCAGCGGTGCCGGGCGCAGAGGACGCGCCAGCCGCCACGCGCCGGAGGAGGGGCTGGACCTGAGTAAACACTGCGCCTCCGGCAGGCCGAAAGGTCTGAGACTAGCAAGCAAACGTCCCTCTCGAGGCCGGACACGGCTGAGCCTTGTTACCCACACAGCGCGGCCCCCAAGGTCACCCAGCGCAAACGCAGAGTCGGTGACAACGGAACCGTTGCCCCTAAGGCAGCGCCTTCAGCCTCGTTCCCCTCGTGCGCTCAGGCGCTCATGGCTGAGAGTCTGCGCCACCCCCCCCCCCCGATTCTATTTTTTCCCATCTGACGAGGAGATTAGGTATGATTTTGACTCATTCACAGTGGACGGCTAGGGGGGTGTGGGCGGTGTCATTTTTATCTGACGACCCGGGGGGAGAGAGGGCAGCGACCCTGGCTGAGAGTCAGGGGTTGCGAGTCCTACAAACTCCGGGGCGCCCGCCCCTGTGGGCGATCGCTGCTCTCAGGGAAATACGCAGTCAGGCGCGCAGGAGCCTCTGGACACCCGTTTTCATCCGGCAGTCAGTTGACAGCCCCGTCCTCGGTGCACTCAAGACACCTTATTCCGACTGCGTAGTCGACTCGTCAGTGCCGGGCGCGCTCCCGAGACGGCGACTCGGGCCTGAAGGGAGCGCACGTAGCAAGCGCGTTCTCCTCCGTAGAAGGCCCAGCCCCGCCTCCTTGCGCTTGGAAACACATGGCAGCGCCTCAGCGCTACACTCGGGGCCTTTTAAACACCCGAGCCGCCGATCAGAGCCACAGGCGTGTGAGCACAGGGCACTGACCCGTCTGCGAAACCAGGACGCGCGGTGTCCCCCGATAAGCCCCGTTGGACCGCAGCTGCGCATGCGCGCCTCCGGTGGCCACTCGGGCGTCCGCGTGCGACTCCAGGAGCACTGGGAGGTCGGCTGGGGGTCGCGAGTGAATTTCCGTGGGCGGGCGAATTCCCCAGGCCAGGATCGGCAAGCGGCGAGGGGAGGCGGTGCTTGTTAAAGGCTCACCATCGCCCCCCGTGGCGGTGTAGGCAGGGCGGGCGCACGGGGGTCCCGGAGCTGACCACAGTGTCTGGCGTCACACTGCGCAGGGCACAGCCCTCTCTCCCTGGGGCTGTGCAGCAAACATCAGATTCTCCTATCCCGCTGGAGGGGATCAAGTCAAAACTCTTTATGCCACGGAGCCAACCACTTAAGGAGACGCTAGCGCGGGCCGCTGGGGCCCAACGCTGTAACAGTTGATTCTTACGAAGATGAGGTGCCAGGGGGAAACATGCCAGCACGCCATTCATCACATGCGCCGTGAGAGCGTGCATGTTTCTTTATGATCACGAAATGCCTTAGAAACAAACGAGCCTCTAATTCCTGGACAGACTGACTCACAGCCACAAAAGCAGCTCGGAATCCGTTTGGTAGGCAAATGTCCATGCCCATGGACAGCGTGTAGATACATCTGAAGCCCGAACGACATTTCAATGCCCTGGTTACTATTTAAGGAAACCCATGTGCGAATGTTGCACCTAACGTGAAAATGGCGAGTTCTGGGCTTCTCGCCAATTTCGTTTTGGGTGTGATATTTCTGATCTGCAAGCTAAAATTCTTGGAATCTTATAAGCAATTTTTTTCCCTTGAGAATGGTTTTCCCACCCACAAAATCCGCCCCCCACCCGCCCCGTTCCCTTTACCAGAGGTCACGGAGGAGCGTGATCCAACAGGCGAGGGACAACCTCCCGAGAGTCAAGACCTCCCGGGTCCCCAGCGCCAGCACCCCGTCCTCGCCGGCTGCCCCTCCGCACTCCCCGTCCAAGGAGCGTCTCAGCCCCACCCCCTCATCTCCCGGGATCTGAGGCAAAGGGAGGAAAGGCAGCAAGAAGGAGGTGACAGCACCCACCCGTGTGCCCTCCCCTGGAGTCTCCCAACACTCCTTCCTTGGTGGGAGGTCACAGTGTTAGGTAGCAGCCAGGAATGAGCGGCCGAGGGGAAATGAAGCAGGCCCCCCCCGCCCCCCACCATTACTGCCTAACAAAGAACTGAGTGCAGGAGGCTGGAAACCAAAGGGGGACGACGTGTCCCACGCGTTGATGCAGCCGCTGTCCTGAGCACTGAGCACGGTCTGGTGAGACTGTCAGGCGTTCAGAGCATCATGAGCAAAACTATGACACAGTGCAGGAGGCGAGGGGCCCTGGAAACTCCGTGTGTGTGGTCTCCACTAACCGGGGGCAGGGTGGGAGGGGGCGACTGTCCTACTCCCAAGGCCTGGAGGGGCGGAGCAGGGGGAACCTAGAAGCTGACTAAAGTCCACAACCCACGAGCCCAGTGGCTGGGGTGCTCGGATTAGCTGAGCGCCCCCACCTGCAGCCAGGACAGACTTCCTGGCAGACTTACTCACACCTCATTCTCTCTCTCTGTGTGTCATGAATAAATTCGCTATCTCATTCCACCACACGTGTTTGCCTCTCGCCTGAACTTTTCTCTCGCAAGACAAGAACGGAGGAGAGGCGGCCCCCGACTCAGGTGCCCCAGGAACAAGACCAGCCCTCCCGCCCGAGACTCCAGGACCTCCCGCAGACTGGCTGCGTAAGCAACCTCCGGACGTCCCTTGGACGTCTCTCGTGAAGGTGCAGGAAAGTATGTGAGGAGCAGGAAAGAAAGAGGCAATGGAACGGGGCTTACTTCCCTCCATCCTTTACCAAGAATCCTCCTCCTCCGCAGGAGGAGGGTCTCCCCAGGGCCACACAGCTTCTCCGTCTCCTTGGAGAGCTCGGCCTGCCTTCCCCGAAACCTCAACATGCACAGGAGCCTGCACCCTGTTCTCCTGAGAGTCAGCGGCTGGGGACGGCCACTGGGGCCCGACTCCCAGGGGAGGGGCTGGCACACTGCTCCTGTGACAGGGGCACCACGGCCCCCTCTCCCGTGCCAGGCCACAGATGGCCATGCAGGACCGAGGGAGACTTGGGGGAGTGTTCGCGTCCTACTCCGGCCGGTAAGGCTGTGCGGGAACAAGGTGATGAGGTCTGCAAAAGAGGCTGGTTCAGCTGGGGGACGGGGGGGGGGGGCGGTCCTACCAAACCCCTCAGGGTCGTCAGCAGATGCCTGTGACACGGAGACAGCAGGTGGCTTGTGTGACCGAGAGAGGAGTTCGGTTAGAATGTGGCGTCTGAGGACCCATGTGAGATGCAGCCCGAGCCCCCGAGTACACTGCTGGGTCTCCCTCAGAGTCGGTTCTCCCCGCTGTGAAGTGGGGACGGCGGGCATCGCTCTGCTTGCCCCCTGCCAGGTGGAGGAGCGGTGAGCGGGTGCATGTCGTGTGCAGGGGAGGTGCCCCTGGAGGACCCGCCACTCCTCGCCCCCCTCCCGAGGGTGCCGACTGCCGATCCCCCTCCCCGGGAATCTCTCCCAGCCCTTCCCAGGGCCTGCCCCCAACAATGCATTGGTCCAACCTCAAAGCACCCCCAGAATCCAACCCCACCTTCGTTTCTTCCGCCACAGGCCCCGCCTCCATCCTCTCTCATCCAGGTTCCCGCGGTGGTTTTGCCGTTAGCCCCCCCCCCCACCCATCCTGCCCTGTTACAGCCTGAATTTCGTCAAAGCGTGGCTTAATCGTGTCCTCCTGACAGCCCTCCCCCCTTCATGAAAGCCGAAGTCCTTGTGAGCGGCTACCAGGCACTGCCCGATGGGCCGCCGCCCGCGCCCCCGCCCGGAACCTGCTGACCTCACCTCGGGAGGGACCACGCGCCCTCCCCTGCTCACCCGAGACGGGCAGGCTGGCCTCCTCCTCCTGGCTCCAGCGTGTCGCCTGGTCCCTCCCACCGGGAAGGCTCTCCCCGCCGGGACTCGCTCCCTCACACCCCTCAAGTCTCTGCACAAACGTCCCCTGATCAGTAAGGTCACCGAGATTAAACTGCAGCACCCGGTCCCGTTTTCCTGCTTTGTGTTTCTCATCAGCGCTATTGTCATCCACACATTCTCTGCTTCACTTCCACGCCCGCGGGCCCTCTGTCTCCGCCCACGACATTTTAACAAGCTGCGCGGCTGCAGGAATTGGTCCTTTAGGTCGCTGCTGCGTCCTCAGCACCTTGAACAGCGCCAGTCACCCCGTCAGGGCTCCCTGAGTGTTCATACTGATGCAATACGTCAATAAAGGGCATCTCCCCAACCAAGAGTAGCGAGCAAGTTCCTCCTGCAGGTCTTCAGTAAAGGGCAGCCACCGCCGACCTAAATGTGTTTCCATACCTGCCTGGGATGGAAGGTTTTGAACACAGCACTGTGGTATCATACACCCAGAGACATGTAATAACACCTGTGGAGCTGGCTGGGCGGTGACGGCGGTGGGCTGTGAGAACGGGGGTTGTCGGCACCTAACCCCTGCTTCACCGGACTTCTGTGAGCTGGGGAACGGCTCGGTTTAATCATTGTAACACCTTTCCTCCGTCAAAGCAGCGGACGAGAACGGCCTGTGAACGTCTAAGGGCAGACGCTCCCGCACAGTCCCTTTGTCGTCCCCCCCCCCCCCACACACTCCTCAAAGCACGGGGCTGGAAGCCCCCGGTCACATGGCTGCTTTCGGTAACAGACACGGCAGAGCCTGGGCGTCCTTTCCCGGGGACAAGCAGCTCCCCACGGCGGAGACAGATCCTCCGTCTCTGGCAGTTTCCCTGGACGCTCCATCCCCACCCATGCCAGGTCCAGCATCTCGGGATGTAGATGGGACTCCTCACCTGGGTGACAAATGGCCTTGCTGGGTCCCCTCACAGAGCCATCCCCAGCTTCCGCCACCAGCCAAGGATTTGTTGTGCCGCAGTGCCGATGACTCCCTCGCCCGGCCGAACCGCCGGTGCGCACAGAGCTGCAGTGGCTTCGAGGGAATGAGGGTCCCCGCTACCCTGACAGGAAAACAAACACGAACCAGAAACGCTGTGGTCTCGGGGGCAGGTGGGGTGTCCTGCTCCACCAGATCTCCCCGTCTACAAGCCAGGCGCTCCGAGAAGGGACAGGGAGGGTGGGACACAGCAAGTCACCCTCTGAGCCTCCTGGGCGTTCTGAGAGATGGGACCGACTGTCGCAAGCCCTAGCGAAGCCTTTGCCTAAACTCCTGGGATCAGTCACCTTCTTGGCATGTGAGACAGACATGCCCCAGATGCTGTGCATGGAAGGCACCTGCCAATTGTCCCCATGGGTCATCTCTCCCACCCCATGAGGTTGCCAGACAAAGGGACTCAGTGGTTGGAATAATAGGGACTGTCACCTGTGAGCATTTGTGGGTGCAGGGTGCTGGGAAATAGCAAACCACCCCACTGCCAGTGTGAAAGGAGGCGAGGCGACGGAAAAGCATATCGTCATCGCGCCACAGCAGGCACCGCAGTGCGGCGGTGTGGTCATTGTGTGGTCTTGGGAAGCCCTCTAAAGACTTCTTGTAATGACAGTATAAGGTGTGCATAAGAGGCTGACGTTTGCAGCTGGGTCCCTTCCTACGATTTCTGAGAGCCCACGGAGAGGCTGGCAGTTCTAAGCGTGGCAGGTTTGGGTGGGAAACGGCCCTGACTCTGCCCCAGGGCCTGGATGTGCGGGCTCCCCGGGTGCTAGTTCTGTTCTGAACGGCAGGCGTGCGCTCTGTGGGGACCAGCAGAGAAGCGCCTCCTGCGATGATGCTTCAGAGGAGCAGCTATCTCAAAAGACGAATCAGTGCCAGGGAGCTCAAAAGCCAGCCCGGACCCTGGTCACCGCGGGAGACGTGAGCTGGGGGGCACGCGCTCGGAAGGGGAGGCCCGCCCTGGGCGTTCATGGTGCACTCGGGGCAGACCATGGCACAGGCGTTTCTTTCTACCTGCGTTTCACTGGGATCACCCAACCCAAAGTTCTCACCTTGGAGGGTTTATCTTGGTTCGTATTCTTTGTGCCTGTCATATTGGGGGGGTTTTGTCCAATCGTAGGAAGAGAAACGATCGCCCTGCTTTCCCGCCGTCTCACATTCTTTAGCAGGGCATCCAGTGTCCCTCGTGATCTGCACCAAGTGCTTTCCCATGTGACCCACGGCCACCCCCAGCATCTGCACCTTCTCCTGAGTGCCGTCTGAGTGCCCGTCATGCCTCCGACTCGCACAGGCATTTGCTCATCCCCTTCCTTCCATCTGGGACGTGCTTTCCCGCAACCCTGCTGGACCAAACGCTAATCGTTACGCAAACCCCAGCCCAGCCGACATCTCCTTGGGGGAAACCCTCCCCAATGCCTTCCTGAGCAGAATTTGTTCCTGCAATGTGCTCCTCTCCCTTGTTGTAATAGCCCCACTGTAACACTTGCCCTACTGTGTGAGTGCCCACTGGTCATGGGGCACTCACTTCCGCTCCATGATGAAGTTATTTTTGGCGGGCTGCTCGGTACCTTGCTCACACGCCCCCTGCTCGCGAGCTAACGGTTTGATGAAAGAACACGTGAAAGAAAGGTCATACAGTCTTTCTCTTCGTTCTCTCACCTTTTCCTTCCCTGGCTCTGTGGGAGAGAAAACCACCGTCCAGAAAGACTGAGGGCCTTGCGCTAGAGAACGTTATTAAGGCTGAACATCCAGAGTTCAGTCAAAAGACCCTCCTTCGATTCACACCTGTGTTTAATGTGAGGGGGGCCCTAGGGTGTTTTAACGTCAGGTGTGTCATAGACAGGAGACACAGCGGTATAAAGAATAAAAACAGTATTGTTTACTAAGCTTCCGAACCTCCAGGCTAAACCCCCAGTGAAAGCACCCACGTGCTTGTGAGACAGACCAGCATCTGGCGAAAGGGGCGTTCTGTCTGGGTCTGGCCTCTCCCGTCCTCGGGCTTGGGGCGTGCACTCAAACACCCGACTCGGCCAGCCTCGGGGTGGGGGGGGGGCTACCACACCTGTGCAGTGCCGAGACCCCCGGAGGGAGGTGAAGGAGCCTGTTCTCGGGAGCTGGGAGCTCCGTGTCTACCGTGGCTCCTGGGAGTGAGAGGGGAGACGGGATTTTGGCTCTCTGTTACTTCTGCATGGTGATGCTTTAAGTCCGTGCGAGCGCAGCAAGTGACATTTAGCCGTTGGGAATCTTCACCCACAAGATCAGAATCTTCTGACACTGACCATTTGTGTAAACACGACGGTTATAAAGATCTTGGAGGGTTCACACAAACTCTGCTTATGTCTCTCACGGAACGAGCAGGATCCAAGACCAAGACGAAGACCATCGCCCCTGGGCCCCAGTTCCTACAGCTGGCAGGGCCCCAGGCATGGCGGGAAGGGGTGGGCAAGGAGTCTTACCTTAGACCGGGGCACATCCCCTTGTCAGTGGCCTTCTGGGAGTGACTGAAAGTGAGAAAGTGTAATTTCGTCATTATCACGTCAACAGGCCCATGGATGTGTTTATGATGTACAGGAGCACTCCTCAACCTTTTGGCCATAATTGCTGGGTCAATCCGCAGGGCCGTCAACACTCTCCAAGAGCGCACGCAGTGGGACAAAGTGCTAATGGCATGCAGCGTGGCAGAGTGGCCAAGTGATGGCAGTTTAAGATACTCAAGACAGCAAAAGTCAAGGGTGGTGGCCCAAGGAGGTGCCGCGCTTTGCCTCTGTAGGGAGACGAAGGCTTAGATGAGCTAACGGGGCATTTTATTCCATACCCAGCCTTCTGTCGTGACCGACACATTCTCTGGAGTCACAGAGTCAGTGCCACTTCTCACACACACACACACACACACACATACACGGATGTAAACCATCTCAGACTTCGCTCCACTCAGCTTCTATTTGGTTTCGAGCAGGTGAATTTAAGTAACTGGAAATATATGCAGCCCATCTCGGTCATGGAATTAGGTGTTACAACAGGCACCCTTGCAAAAGGGCGTGTGAAGGTAAAATGAAGTGTGAACATCAGAGTACAGGGAATCTCAGGAGACTGACACATGTCTTAAGACCGTCTGCTCACTTTCGCCTGCGCTGTACGTACTTCTGGCTTCCATTCTATTTCATTCTACAGCCTGTAACGTTTCGGCCATTTCTATGATTTCTGTACACTGGTGGCATCCTAATATCTGAGGTCTAGGCGCATAATCCTAACTGCCTATCGGTAGTGGACGTTGGTGTTCTTCCGGCACCTCCAATTCAAAACATCCAAAAGCAGATCACCATGGTGGATCGAAGATCAGTAGTTCTGATCCTTAGCACGTGGGCTGTGTAATTGCCTCCAAAGGCCGACAGTGCAGGACAGTGTTTCTTACGGCTTCGGTACCCTGGGCTAACCGCTTCACTGGCACGCATGGACCAATGATTCTCACATTCTTGGGTACTCATCACAATTTCACACAACTAAAACTAAAACATGTCAAGTAGGAATTAACAATATTTTTACACGGGGGAGAAAGATGAAATTGTTTCCGATTATAACAGGTTATTAAAAAGGAGCTTGGAGCTTTTGTGTAGTCCGCGGGGCCCACAAGGCGGTTGGTGCCTGCTCTGCCCCAGTCTGAAATGCGGCGCCAAACCATTTATAAGGGGGTGTATGAAGGCCAAGAAGGAGAGTCAACATGGAAAAGAAAATCTTATTGGGAAATATTGTTGGAGTGTTGTGACATTTCCCGCCTCTGCCCCCAAGGGGAAATAGAGGGCTATCCCTCTACCTTTATTCAAAAAGAAAGAGAAAAAATACAAAGAGTGAACTCATGGGTCTCACCACGGGCCGTGGAGTGTCTGGGACAAAGTGGGCCTGTGTCTCGCTCACGACACAGAGACACGAAGGGAAGGAGGCTCAGGTGAAGGAGGTGAAGACCGTAATCACACACTCCCAGTTCCATGGATGATGAATCTCTGTATATTTCCAATAGACAAGAATTGTATTTTATAAAATCCCCAAGCATGCAAAACTATCAAATAACCAAAAACCAAGAGGAAAAAACATGAAATTGTTCAAATGTGTAAGTGGATCAGATGAGTAAATATCAGGAGGAGTTAAAAAAAGAAAAGCAAAAAACACTGTTAGATGATTAGAAATTGGAGTTATCACACATGTATTTTAAAATATCACTGATCGTGCTTAAAGTAAGTAGGTGGCGAGATGAAAGTTTCACCAAGTAACGTAGTTTATAGAAAGAATCATAGCCCTGGCTGGCATAGCTCAGTGGATTGAGCTCGGGCTGGGAACCAAAGTGTCCCAGGTTCAATTCCCACTCAGGGTACATGCCTGGGTTGCAGGTCATAACCCCTAGCAACCGCACATTGATGTCTCTATCTCTCTCTCTCTCTCCCTCCCTCCCTCCCTCCCATCTCTAAAAATAAATAAATAAAATATTTTTAAAAAGTTGTAATCCATCTCAAATTAAAAAAAGAAAGAAAGAATCAAATGGGAATTGTGGAAATGCGGCTACAACAACCTACATCCAATAGCTGGTGGGTGAGCGAAAGGCCGGATTAAACACGTGAGCGGGAAGCAGTAGCGCCCGGGAGGCGGATGGTGGAAGGCGGACGGAACTCACAAAGGGACATGAGGAATGGCGCACGCAGAGACGCCCAGGAGAGGAAAGAACAAGAAATGTGGGAGACGCCGTAAAAAATGTCTGACCAGCATTAGTCTCAGAAGGAGAGGGGGACATGAAGGAGGGTCAGAAGCAACATGTGAACATGGACTTGCTGTGAATGTGCAGAAAGGACCAATGACAGAAGACGACAGAGACACACATTGGAAAGAGCCTACCCGTGTCAAGCAGCCTGAATACAAAAAGAAACACCCGGGCACCGCTCAGCAACTCTGCGGAAAACGGACGCCCGACAGCCAAGGCTCATTACCTTCCAGGAGTGGTGATAAGGCCGCGGCTGACCTTCCGGCGGACACCAGGCCTCGCCGGGGAGACAATGGGAAGCCGGGTTTACGGTGCTGAAAGAACCCAGCTGCCCGCCTGGAATCCTGGAGCTAGAGGAAATAGATTTCAAAAATGAAAAGAGAGGATTTTGTTCCTATTTCATGCCACACATGAAAATCAATTACAAGTGGATTGCAAACCCACACGGAGAGAAAGAGAGAGAGAGAGAGAGAGGTGGTGGGCGGTGGGAGGAAGGAAAGGAGGTAGGGGAAAGTGACTCTGGAAATAAATCTAAGAAAATATCTTCATGACATTAAGGGTGAGCGTATTCTCCTATGCAAGGCACCACAGTTACTAACTATAGAGAAAAATATTAAAAATAACATTTCATAGAGTTGGAAACCTTTGCTCATCAAAAAACACAATTAAAAATAAAAAGACAAACCCCAGGCATGTGCAATCCACGTGTGCGACGAAGGATTCATATCTACAGCCTATAAAAAATCCCGGCAAAACACGGAGAACAGACCAATTTTTAAGTAATGGTCAGACGACTTTTTTAAGTATTTCACAAAAGGTGATATCCAAATGACCGGTGAGCCTTGGTAAAGGTACTCAACACCATTCGTTGTCAGGAAAATTGTAATTAAAACACTATTAAGGGATAAGGATGGCAAAAAAAAACCCGG
This sequence comes from Phyllostomus discolor, assembly GCF_004126475.2. Taxonomy (NCBI): domain Eukaryota; kingdom Metazoa; phylum Chordata; class Mammalia; order Chiroptera; family Phyllostomidae; genus Phyllostomus; species Phyllostomus discolor. The sequence goes on along the minus strand of NC_040913.2, from coordinate 2,429,898 downwards.
AAAAGATAAAAAATACCCAGTGTTAGAAGAGTAAGCGACCACTGGAACTCTCATTGGTGAATTTAAATGGGGACAGCAAATTCGGAATGTTCGTCAGGACCGTCTAAAGCTCAACACACACATCCTACATTACCCAGAAATTCCGCTTTTAGGCACGAACCCAAGACGCCTTGGGTGCCTTTTAGGCACACCAGAAGACGCATACGTAAGGAATGACTATAGCGCTATTCGTACGAGCTGAGAATGTGGAAGTCCAAGGGCCCATTCTGCTGTGGCGGACAGCCACTCCCATCTGTTCTCTGCCAGCCCCCTCCGCCCCACGTTGAGCAGGGACCCCAGTCAGCCAGAGACTCTACACCGAACAAAGAAATCTAAGGTGGATTTACCGAAGAGACCTGAGTTGCCTGAGTGAAACGACTCTCAAGGTCAACATTAAAAGCTTCTTTAAACACATTCCTCACTGACCAGCTGTCCGTCACTACCTGGGGGAACATTCTGGTGGGACTGGAAGAGAGGCAGGCTTTCTGCCTCTCTCGGTAACCCACACGCATCCATGAACAGCTCGTCCAGGAACGCTAACTCTCGGATGACGGTTACGCGGGAGACCACACACACGTTTACCGAGCGCATCCGCAACAAGCTTGCAGATGGTGGGAGAGGCATTGTTCGTTACTCGGTTCACTAATAGCAGACAAACGTTCATAAATATAGAAAAACTGTAATTCATATGTAAAGGAGTGGAGTTTTTTCTTTTTATTCCCTTCAGACCATAGCCCACATTACAATAGTCTTGTGGAAGTAAGGTTTAATGCCGTGATGTATTATTAAGTGGTGACATGATATTCTAAATGTCCTGTTCCTTAAATACGACTGAATCACGTCTTCAGATATGAGCTCCTCTCCCCACCCCACCTTTGCCCAACACCTACCGGGGGCAGGGCCCACCCGGAGGGCAGCGCCAACAGCCCCTCTCTCCCCCTGCGCAAGCCACTCGGAGGCACAGGGGGGTCCCTCCCAGCTCGCAGGGACTGCTAAGGCCCTCAGCAGCTGAACTTGGAATTCAGACAAATGTCTCATACGCCCCTTGCAGTTCGAAAGCTTTTCCCAAACTGCACCTGGATGGGCACCCAGGAGGCGCTGCCTGATGCTGCTGACGCTGGAGACGTTGTAAGTGGGGGCATCTTCTGTCAGCCCCCCAGGGGACAGGCCTGTGAACAGAGGCTGAGGGCGAAGTTCCATGGAGGGTGGAGTCTGGGGTGGGTCACAGTCCGGGGTCGGCACCTGGAGAGAGCGCAAGGAATCTCACCTCGCCCACCCTCCTCCCAGTGTCCAGGGGTGGAAGCTGGGGAAGGGAAAGTGACCTTCCCAGAGTCCAGGATGGAAACTCGGGCTGTGAGAGGTCTCCATGGAGACCAGACGACTCACAGGAGGCACGGGGCCTGGCGGGGCTGGGACAGAGCCGGCCCGGAATGGCCAGCACTGGGCTCCTTATTTTCATCGTTGTTATTGCTATTGTCACAGCAAGGGCTATTATTCTATTACCACAGACACCTGAAGGTAATTTCCAGGATTCCCAGCAGCATTATTTAACATCGTTTGGGAAGGAAATACTGTTCCTCTTGTTCTACAGCGTTTTGCACTTTCTTATTAGCTCACCGGGCATTTGCTTTGTCCTCCTTATAACAATACCCGCTGGACCAGAAATACGATTAACAAGTAAGAATAAGAGCGCTGATTAACAAGTTCAAGCACTTGCCCTGAGCCCGGCATGCACCGAAGGGCTCACCTGCATCAGCTCACGACGCAGGCACGTTTGTCACCCCACGTGATGGACGCGCCGGAAGAATCCCACTGCGGGGCTTTGGTGGACATCCAGACCGAGGTTTGTCATGTGACCTCTGGGGAAGAAAGGCTCATCTGTGTCATCCCACTGGCAGTGTGCCCAAGGCACAAGGATGACAGGAAGGACAGCTGCCCCGCCCTGACTCTGGAGGCCAGCAAGGGTGTCCCCTGGGAGGAAAGCATGACGGGGCCTCACAGGCGGAGGAGGGGAGCCATGGCAGCAGGCAGAGCCACGTCGGGGAAGGCGCGGCAGCCAGCCCCTGGGGACTGGAGACAGCACAGCGGCTGGACCTGAGGGAGCGGTGCAAAGTGGAAGGACAGGCTCAGAGGTCAGGAGACGGCCGGGGCCGGGCTGTGAAAGCGTCGCACGCAACATGACAGTGGGGACTGTGGCACTGGGGACGCTGAAGGGACCTGAGCAGGGGCTGCCCCAGATCTGATCCTTTCCTGCACGTGTCCTCTTCCGGGGACCTTCCTGGGGTGGCACGGAGGTCTGCAGGGCTGACCCCCCCATGACAGAGAACCCCTAAAATGCAGGTTATGTCAAACAATGAGAAGAACCCGTGGGCAGACGGTGGGGCTGCAACAGAGGGCGGACTCCAGAGGAGGGAGGGAGGGCCGGCCAGGGGCTGGCGGCTGATGGGCGGAGGCCGGTAGCGTGGCCAGTGAGAGGCCCGGTCTCAGCGACTGAGAGCATGGCGGTGACAATAAAAGGAAAAACACAGGATGGAGAAACAAGGGTTATTTTTTCCTTTCTGGATAGGGAGGGAAATGATGACTCTAGTACTGGCATGTTGAGAGACGAGTGACAAGAATTTGCAAAAGGCCTAATTACCGGGTTGGCAGATATTTAACGACTGAAAAGAAAACCATGGCGAGCCTCCCCACGGGACCCCATGAGAGTGTCCTGCTGGCCGAACTCTGCCTTCAGTCAGATGGCTTGCGGGTGAGCCCTGCCGCGGCCACCTGCAGGCCACCCGGGGCTGCGGGTCAGAGGTTCGAGAAATGCCCGCACATTTCAACTTCAAAATTCTGCTTCTGGGAATTTATCAGAGGAAATAATGAGGAGGGCTCCGGATGGGGGAGCGGGGCAGCTCCCGGTAGCATCGCTTAGGGCGGCAGAAAACCGACCGAGCTTATACTCAAAGACAAGCGCCCTGGCCTGGCGGCTCAGCTGGGTGGGGCGCCGTCCTGTCCACCAAAGGTCAGAGACAGAGGTCATGTAGGACACGGGGGGCCCCTAGCAACAGCTTCGCCTTCCACGGTGTCAGTCAACAGCAGCCAGCAAATATTAAATGGAACATTCCAGAAATAAGCAATTCACAAGTTTCACCTTGTGCAGCACCCTGAGTAGCAAGTAGTGAGATGAAATCTCTCGCCCCACCTGGGCCCTGGCTCATTCGTTCCTTTACCCGCGGGGGCTTCCTGCCCATTAGTCACCGAGGACCTGCCTGGGTGTCAGATCGGCTGTCACCGCGCCTGGAAGCCTGCGTTCAGGTCGCCGGTATTCATTCCATTCACTACCGGCCCCAGAGCCCGGGGAAGAGCACCTCAGACGTGCGTGCCCGAGAGAGCTCAGGCGCCGTCTCTCAGTGAGAAGGCGCAAGCTCTCGGCTCAATGAGGCTCTTCATCATCTCGTACCACCGCGAAGGGAAGGATGAGCCCGGGACAGCCGGATGTTTTGAGAGAAACCACAGTCACATCCCTTTACTGTGCTGTTTCATTCTGTTTTGTTATCCGTTATTTTCACAAATCATTTGCTGCACCTAACTTATAGATTAGACTTTATCGTAGGTACAGACATAGAGGAAAAAAGATAGTTCATAGAACAGGGGTGTCAAACCCATGTTCACCGGGGGCCTCCTCAGCTGGCCGGACGTAACTTTGGGGTTACATAAATGTAACTGCCCTTAACGAGGGGCCAGGAGCCCGGCGCTGCCGCCGGGTAGGAACCAGGTGCCGGGCCGGATAAAACAAGGTGGAGGGCGGGATTCGGCCCGCGGGCCTGGTGTTTGCCGCCTGTGGCATAGCCGGTGCGGACCTGTCCACGGTTTCAGGCAGCCACCAGGCGTCCTGAACCAACGCCCCTCCCCTCCGTGGGTCAGGAGGGACTGCTGGACTACGTAGCCAGCGAGCCGATGCGCAGCCCTGTTCTTGTGCATGGAGAGACGCCCGTCAGTCGGAGGAAAAGGCAGGGCACATGTCCGCCTGTCGGGGCCAGTCCCCCCCCCCCCGAGGTGTCCTCCCCCTCGGTCACTCTCCCCAAAAGGTGCCTCCTGGACACGCCTTCTCTGCCCGCTCCCCCCACCCCCGAGTCCCTGTCCTTTCACCCAGGGCGTGGCCTTGGCATGTCCACCAGGCTCTCCATTTCTCCGCCACCAGGAGCGTCTGTTCCCTTCTCTCTCTAGCGAACCAAACTCCGGGACGCTGCCGTGGCTTTTCAGCAGGATGGTTTGTGTTCAATGAGATGACGCGTAACCACCTCAGGACGCTGGCAGAGACAACCGCTGAGCGACGGTTCCCCGTGATGACTGTTATTCTCCCTCCCTAATAACCGGGTGCTGAGTGTTTGTTTTCTTCTTCCCGACACCCCTTTGAGATCTCGCCCGAGTCCCTTGTAATTAGTCGGTGACTACGTCGTGGTTGAAGACGATGAAGCACACACCAGTGTTCAGGGGAAGCCAGGTTATGTCTTCATGTAACAGGAAAACGGGCTATTTTAAATACCTTTCTGTGGTGAAGATATTACTTATCTCATATATATGTATATAATGAACGTACGAGTAGTTGAATAGAAAGAAGGTGAGTGGTGGAGTTTTCTCCTATTTAAATATTTAAAATTTTTCCAGTCCTTAAGAAGGGATTTGGATAACACTAGCTTGTGCTTTGCAATTAACCTTTAAAATTCTGGCCATTGATAAAGAACCGAACTCAATCAAACACTGTGAAGGATTTGAGAAGCACACGCCCCTCCCCCAACTCCACACCATTCCCGTGGGTCCCCGGGGGCTCTGCTAGTGAATGTGCAGGGTTTCCATGGCCCACAGCTGCTATCTGATGCCGGTCCAACCAGATTACAATTAAGGACTCAACATACAGGGTGTGATAATAGCTTTATTTATAGCTTTCATTTAAACATTTCACCCAAAATGTCCTATGGTGTGCTTGAGTGTGATATTGTTATATGTTTATGATTTTGTCATAAAAAATGGGCCTTATTTGTGCCAAGCCCTGTATTTAAAAAAAATAGAGTGGAACATAAATATGCATATATACATATTAATATCCAATGTCCTCACAAACACATAGAATCCATGCATACCTTAAAAAAGTCAGAACAGCCCTGGCTGGTGTGGCTCAGTGGATTGAGTACCAGCTTGCAAACCAAAGGGTCGCTGGTTCGATTCCCAGTCAGGGCACATGCCTGGGTTGTGGACCAGGTCCCCAGTAGAGGGCTGGGGAGAGGCAACCACACATTGATGTTCCTCTCCCTCTCTTCCTCCCTCTCTTCCCCTTTCTAAAATAAATAAGTAAAATCTTTTTTTAAAAGCTTAAAAAAAAGAACCCATGCACAGGGTCCTCCCTCCCCCCTTCAACACACACACTGAGGGGCCCCAGGGCCCCCGGGGGGGCTCAGCACCCCTGCAGCCGCGAGCGGCCCGGAGGGCAGGGAGGTGCGGCGCAGCCTCGAAGGCAGCATCTGGGAGCTGCCTTTTCTCAAACCAGTGACTAAAAATAGAGTCTCTTCACACATTCCTTCCCACTCTCAGTGGCCTCGGACCCGGTTACCAGTTATCACCCTCTCCCTCTGGAAACGTGTGAGTGGGTATAACGATGTCCCGGCGGGGCCGCACTGCGTGGCTGTGGACAATCAACCCGGGGGTGGGGCTGGGGCTGGGGCTGGGGGGCAGCGGGCAACGTGGGGCTCCCTGGCGAGCGGAGTGAGGTCTCACCGTGATGACGCTATAAAAAATTCTCCTTTCTCTTACTCTGTGGGGAAAATCAGCTTTCCTTTCCTAATTACATTGATGTGCAGGCCCTCAGAGAGCTGCTTTAATGGTGTTTTTCATCTGTACTGAACCGGGTGTCCAGTCCACGGCACGTCAGCTGTGTGCTGTGCTGTGTGCTCACCCCGAGTCAGGTCTGCTCCTGTCACCGCCTGCCCCCCCCCACCCTCCGGCGCCTGTGCCCACTCCCTTCCCCTCTGGTCGTCACCGCGCTGCACCCTGCGTCCGTGAGGCTGTTTTCTCTCGGCTTAATCTCTTCACCGTCCTCCACCCAGCCCCGGACCCACAAACCAGAAGGGAAGTTTACCTTCCGTGACGGCACGGATGGACACGGAGCCTATTTGCAGAGCGAGATAAGCCGGTGAGAGGGAGACAAATACCGTCTGATCTCGCATGTGGAATCGGACAAACCAGGGACAGAGAGGCCTGGACTCGCAGACCAGACTGACCGCTGTCAGAGGGGAGCGGGGGGGGGGGGGGGCTGGATGACAGAAGGAGAAGGGACCAGCCAAGGCGCCTGGTCACATGACCAATGGACACAGACAGCAGCGTGGGGATGGCCAGAGGGAAACGGGGGGCAGGACTGCGTGGAGTGGGCCGAGGGGTGGGGAACGGGGGCAACTGTGAAGGCATCAACAATAAAAAAAAAGTTTAAATTTTGCTTACATTAAAAGAATAAGATATAAATGAAGACCAGCACTATGTGAATGCGCTGATTTTGAGCAATACACATGCTTTTTCCTGTTTTTCCCTCTCTCGTCTCCCCCACGGTCCTCACCCGTCTGTGTGTCTCCTCCGCTGTAGCGAGGTGAGCGCCTGCCTGCTGGTCCCCCCAGAGGGAAGTAGCGCATTGCGGAGAGCATGCTGAATGTACTGGCACGCCCGAAAATACCCTTTCTGCGGACTAGGGGGAGTCGGGGGGCAGTCCCTGTTAGGTACGGGGTGGGAGGGGGGTGTGTGTGGGGGGGAGATTCTGGTTCTGGTGTCAGGACAGAAGAACCTGTTCTTTCAAATCCTTGAAACCTGGCAAGAGCCCTCTGCGTGGCCAGCAGGAGGCCACTGGACGCGGCTGCCATGAAAACCCCTCCCGGGCAGCGTGTCCGATGCACGGTGACAACGGGGCTGTCAGCACGCTTAACAGCGTGAAACATCAGAGGCAGAGTGAGTGGGCACCGTGGGTGTGTTCAGAAAGCCCAGCTAATGGGAGAACAGGTTTCATTAGTAACGCGGGACATTAGGGCTGACCTTCCCCTCCCCAAAAGTGACAAACACCTGCAATGACAGTCAGCTGCCTTCTGGGAAACCCGGCTGGCATTAAAGTACCGCCCACAGCCCCGCACCTTTTCCACCGGTGGATGGCGGTGCCTGAACGCCTCAAGACCCCCAGCGACACCCATTTGACGGCACGACATGTTCCAGGGAGAACAAATCTCTCTCCTCCACCCCAGATGGGAATAAGAAATGTGAGTGTCGCGCACAAGGAAAGGGTATCTATAAATCTCGCGTTTTATCGTCCCGTTTCAGACGATAAAATTGGACCATCCATCAGTTACACCTCCAGTCACGCAATGCACCTGCTGAGGTGCGGGGTCCCCGTGGGGAGACCATACAGATGACACGTTCGGAGGGGGGAGGTCATGCATCAGTGGCGTCCCGGGGTCGGGGGGGCCTCTCACGGCCGCTGTGCTTGCATTGTGCTGTGGGGTGTTGGGGCAGGTCAGGGCACCGAGAATCACTACGACTCTGCTTACTACCAACTCGGTAACTCAGGAGCCTCATCTCATGGGTGTCGGATTCCTTATTTCTCTCCACGCAAAGGTATTCCCAAACATTATCCAGGGAATACTCAAAATTGACCCACAATTATTTTCCTGTTATTGAGACGTTATTTTCACAGCGGGGTAAAATAGGCGGTGTTTCCCCTAGCTTCTCTCGGCTTTTTCCCAGTGTCTAATTTTAACCCTCACCCGTACTCTTCGTCCCTGAGGTGGTAGTGATGACAGGTGGTACCGGTGAGGTGCTGACAATTTTTAGAGAGCTCGCACCTTTATTGTCTCGTGTGTTCCTTGCATGACCAGCCCAGACAGGCAGGAGTGGAAACGGCTTCGTGACCGAGGTCCGGGAGGAAACCTCAGGTGTTCTGACTGCCTCTCAGCGGTGCGGTCCCACCCCTCTCCCAGCACGCTCTGCCCCGGGGGCCAGTGACATCAGCCAGCTAGGCAAGGGGCGTGCCAGGGATTCTTTGCTTTCTGTATTCTGTTTTCTTTTTCTGTTTGACAGAATGCCTGAAGGACAGGAGGAAAACAGCAGAGTTCTCTGGCCACGTTCTCGCCATTGGAGTGACAGTCTTAATACGCGGGCATCGATTACAGCTGCTTCGGGCCCGGAAAGCGTCCCCTGACTTCGCCGGTTTGGGAACACACGCAAATTAATAAAGCATATCGAGTAAACGGCTCCCAAACCCAGCAGCTTAGAACAACAATAAGCATTTATTATCTCTGACGGTTCCCCCGGGTCAGGAATGTGGGAGCAGCTCAGCCGGGCACATGGACCTGGAGGCACCTTTCGTGAGACTGATGTTGGCTATTGGCCCGAGACGCCATTAGCGGAAGATGAGAGATCATCTTCCGCGACAGCCCACCCCCACGCCCGGCAGGTCGGCGCTGGATCGTGGCCGAGGCCTCAGTGTCTCCCAGCGTGCGCCTCTCCCAGGGCAGCTTGAGCATCTTCACAAGCAGGGTGAGGCCCCCAGGAGAGCAGGGGAAGCCACGAGGCCACCGAGGAGCCGGCCTCCAGAGCCCTAAGGCGCACACGCCGCTGTGATCTGCTTATCGCCCTGGCCAGCGGCAGAACCGTGTGGGTGGGGGACACTGGGTCCGTCTTGGAGGCTGGTGACGCTTACTGTGGACTCCCCTGAGTGAGCCACTGAGTGTGTGGTCTCTGCCACGGCACAGGACTGTCCTGGAGTGCACGTCCTGGCAGGGGGCAGACGTCACCGTGGTGTACAGTTGGCACTTCCAGCATCTGCTTCTCTCTTCCCCTGTCGTGGGGACGGCCTTCTAGCATTTGGCTGCCAGGGGGACTCCCTTGGACTTAATGTCCCTGACTCCGTGACCGTAGTTTGTGGGTTCAGGGTTGGGGTGCGGGGTGACATTGAAAACAGCATCCCCCAGGCTACAGTTGACTGGTCTGAGTGGGACACCTGACTCCGACTAAGCCAGTGCCATCATTTCCTGGGATTTTGAACTTGAGAGCCAAACAAACTCGAGGGAGGTCTCCCTTCCTCGGAGGGCTGGCGTGTGGAATGTAAAACATTTCCATATGGGGGAGCTGGTCAGAGGGGAGAAGGAAGGTCGGGAGCGAG